>NW_026916495.1:0-3000 GCF_035046485.1 Aedes albopictus
AATACCGAGCTGATCTTAGTGTGTGTATCTGTACCTCATTGCCCTGAACTAGCACTTGGCCTGATGCGTGTATGCCAGTTACAACATAATCTTGCAAGCGATATTGCACCCAACATCACGCGCGCAGAAGAAATTTCAAATCCTCTTGCGCGCCATGTGAAACGAATCACGTGCGTTGCATTCGCAACTTCAAAATCGACTGATTGCGCCTAATTTACAATGTTGTAGGTAATTCCTGAGTTGAGATGCCTCGCTCTAAACCGCAAACTGGAGACAGAGAAAGCATACTTTAATGCCGTCGTCACAGAGCTCGTGTGAATCTGTGCGCCGGACTGGTTCCATTTCGTACGCGAGCGATGAATCCCCACAAGTGCCCCTCTGGCTTTGGTCAGCCACCGCCGAATGCGTTTATGTTTTTAATACGCAAAAGGTATACATACATTCGTCGATAATATGTGAGTTCGAATGAGGTGACCGTGTTTTCAGGTGTCTCCTCTCATAGTAAAAGTTGTAAACTTGATACCTACATAGGTAAGAGGTACATGACTCCCGATTAGTTCCTTGCTTCCGAATGAGCTGGGACAGCTCATGTGTGATGCGTCTTTCTTCAAGCAGGAATGTCGAAAAAAATCACACTCGTCTTTTTGTAGGAGCATTGTCTTGGGAAGTTATGTATGCGAAGAACAAAGAAAACGAAAGGAAACCCCTAAAAGTGGTTGATATGTAGTTCCTCGTAACGCACTTTGCATGAAGGAACTTCTTCATATGCCCAACCCATACAAACACTGACTGACTGGTGCAGTTTGTGGTAATGATGGGGAATGTGGGATATCGAATGTCCTATATGCGTCTACCGCCGCCAACCATACTTTCGATCATCAGTTCATTAGCGGTTTCTCATTTAGTCGTAGTAGAGCGGCCGGGCAAGTCACACACAGTCCTCGTGCTTCACGAAGATCTAGGTTAGTGCGCAGTGCGGAAAAGTGTGGGAGGTTGCAAGACATTCTTGGAAAATGTGGTGCAATTTTTGTTAGAAACATCTACAAGTCTATAGTCTTGAAAACGTGTTACACTAAGGCCATCTAAGAAGTTTTACATTCGGTCGAATTGAAGAACTTGAAGGGATTCCTTGTTTTGCTTCACTGAAAGTTCTTAGAAACTACGTGATAAGCTTTACAGCTTGAAATTGATTGATTTATTCGGTAGTTCCAGAAATGACCGACGAACGGACGCCCTTGACTTCGGTTCCACCATCTGCGTTGGATTCCGAGTCCTCGTCCTACGTCCATCAGCTCAAGGGCCATGAGACGCTACGCGAACGCCAGGTGAAAAACTTCCAGTGCTGGATTTGTACCGCCATCTTGTGAGTACCTTTGAACGAGGCCTGATAGCACATTTCTAATTAGAACATTTCCTTGTAATATCTCAGCGGTGCCTTCATCATTGGAATCATCATCAGCCTCAGCTACGTAATCATGGGCGACGCAAAACGTGGGCCGTCCAACAGCACAAACGTAACGGAAACGGCGAACTTCCCGGATTTGCTTAATCTGATTAGCTTTCCACTAGCCGGTAAGGTCGTCGCGTGTTTACGCTGAGTCAACCTTATGTAACCACGCGCTTCTTTCTTCTCCTCTCCAGACGAACCCACGCCGATGTGGGACGCCCCGAATATAACCGAGCAGGACGCAGCTGACGCCATTGCCGAGGGTGAGAAAGCCCTGGGTGATAAGGAGCTGCTGGAGGAAGCCTTGACGGCACCTCCGGTACAGTCGGCGACCTTCCGGCACCAGAGGGCAGTCAGCACAACCCTGGCTGCCCGTCTTGCCTCCAAGGTCGGCTACGTGGAGAACAAGGCCACGAACGCGATCGCCCGGAAGCATAACATGAAGAAACGGCATCGCCGTTGGAGTATCGGTAAGGGCCCGGCCATCAAGGTGCCGCATCAGAACGGAACTCAACAGTGCGATTTCAATGCTAGGTATCGCACCAACAACGGGACGTGCAATAATAAGAAGAACCCCCACACGTACGGCGTCGCCTTGATACCGTTCCGGCGTCAACTGACTCCGGACTACGGCGATGGAGTGTCCAGCCCTCGCGAATCAGTTGAAGGCAAGGAACTGCCCAGCGCCCGCCAAGTGTCCCTCCAAATTCATCGACCATCGTACCATAACGACCCCAACTTCTCCGTCATGCTCGCTGTGTGGGGTCAGTTCCTGGACCACGACATCACGTCTACGGCCTTGAACCAGGGCGTCGGCGGCAAAGCCATCGAATGCTGCGACCCTGGTCAGCCTCGGCATCCGGAATGTTTCCCGGTCCCACTGGGGCCAGGTGACCCGTACTTCCACGACTACAACCTAACCTGCATGAACTTCGTCCGGTCGATCCCCGCTCCAACGGGTCACTTCGGACCACGTCAACAGCTGAATCAGGCAACGGCGTACATTGACGGCTCCGTAGTCTACGGATCTGACGACGCCAAGGTCAAACGGCTACGCACGGGTCAGGACGGTAAACTTCGAATGTACGTCACCCCGGACAACCGGGAGCTCCTTCCGATCTCCACCGATCCCAACGACGGCTGCAACGAAGAAGCCATGAACGCAGCCGGCAAGTACTGTTTCGAGTCCGGTGACGAGCGGGCCAACGAGAACCTGCACCTGACGTCGATGCACCTGATCTGGGCCCGGCACCACAACAACCTGACCGGGGAGCTGAAGAAGGTCAACCCGGACTGGGACGACGAGCGGTTGTTCCAGGAAGCTCGCCGGATATTGGCCGCCCAGATGCAGCACATTACGTACGGGGAGTTTGTGCCGGTTATCGTGGGTGAGGGTACGGCTGAGCGGATGGAGCTGGCACCGAATCCGGAGAGTGACCGGGACACGTACAACGTGTCGGTGGATCCGTCGGTGGCGAACGTGTTTGCGGCGTCGGCGTTCCGGTTTGCGCATACGCTGCTGCCGGTAAGTACGGGGGTTTTTAGGGGATAAA
>NW_026916496.1:0-3000 GCF_035046485.1 Aedes albopictus
TCTAAAGAATTCCTGAAAATTTTAATACATGGAAAATCACGCAAAAAGAAGTTATTTTAGAATAGTTCTGGGAGGAATCCTTGAAGGAATCCCAGGATAAATCCCTGAATCAATAATTGAAGAAATCTTGAGAGAAATCCCTTAATGAATTCTGAGGGAATCCAGGCAGGAATCCGGAAAGAAATTCTTGAATGAATCCAAGAGAGTCCAGGAAGGAATCTCTGAAAGAATCTCGTTATGATCCTCAGCAGGAATCCTGGAAGAAATCCTTAAAAGTAGTTCGGGGAGAATCAAAGAAGACATTTTGGAATCCCCTAAAAAAATCCCGGAATAAATCCTTGAAACAATCCCGGATGGAAATCAAAAGTAGCTCCACTGAAGCATTGGAGTAGACCAGTATCATTCGCAAGCTATCATCGTTCGTGGACGAATTGGGGATCATCCGTTGAGATAGTCGGATCGCTGCGGCAACTTTCGTTGTGTACAATGCCAATAATTTCCTATTATTTTGCTCAAGGACTATGTTTGCACACGGCTGTAAGTTGACAAGTATCACTGGAGAATGTCCAAAACATGACGTTAAGATTATCATCGGTGACGTCAACGCGCAGGTCTGAAGAGAGGACTTTTTCCGTCCAATCATCGGTACGGAGAAGCCTTCAGTCCGTCACAAACGACAACGGCCTGAGACAAGTTAACTTTGGTGCTGCCAGGGGGATGGCCATTAGCGGCACCTACTTTGCACGCAAGAATATCGACAAGCACACCTGACCTGGAGAAACAAAAATGGCGAAGTTTCCGACCAAATCGACCTTGTTTTGGTAGTTGGCCAACACTTGTCGGACGTCATTGATGTTCGACTCAGATCACTACCTCGTAGTAAGTAATATTCGAGCTCGGTTATCAACCGCATTGGACTCTAAGAATCGGCGATCGATGCGTTTCAACATCCAGCGTTTTGCAGCAGACGACCCGGTAGCTGACTATCACCAGAAGCTGGACGAGCGGATAAGTTAAATCAACGAGAGCGATAATCTCAACACTCTGTGGGAGTCTATCCCACAGTACCCAAAGATGACCTAGGAACGGGTGGTTCGACGAGGAGTTTCAGAGGCTGGTGGCTGGGACTTGGCAGAGCAGGGAGCGAGAGTAGCCGTGATTGCTCAGGCGCAAGAGAGTATGGAGCAGAATGATATGCGGAGATTTTATGAAACTAGCGTGCGGAGAAAACAGCACCTTCTCTCGTCACGTGCAACAACCATGAAGGAAACTTGCTGACAGACAACACAATGGTGGCTGCCAGGTGGAGAGAGCACTTCGAGGAGTTGTTGAACGGTGGGAATGGAAGAGCGACAGACAGAATACGAATCGACGACGACAGACAAGCTGTGGAACCTCCAACGCTAGACGAGGTCAAGACAGCTATTAGAGGGCCAAAGAACAATTAGGCTGCTGGGAAGGACGAACTCCCGATCGAGCTTCTCAATTACGGTAGTAAGCAGCTGTACCAACTCTTACACCGTATCATATTGAATTTATACGAAGAGCAAGAACTGCCTGCTAGATGGTCTCATTCGTCGGCGAATAATAGGCGGATATTCGTGAGAGCCGATCAACGATGGATCAGATTTTCACCCTGTGGCAGATTCTCTATAAACTTCGGGAGTAGAACTTGCAGACCCATCATCTGTTTATTGATTTCAAGGCGGCGTACGATTCAGAGAAGAGAAACGAGTTATGGCGGATTATCATCGAACATGGTTTTCCGGCGAAGGTGATTAGACTGATTCGTGCGACGCTTTACGGTGCGAAATCAAGTGCAAGTACGTTCCTTGTTTTCGTTGTCCGCCTTTGGTTTTGTTGTTCGCCCCTGTCTGTCGTCACCCCCCTTCCGTTTGTCCTCTTCTTGTCGTTTTCTACCGATACAGTCCTTTCTTTTTGGTCCCGTTACAGATATGGACAATTTGTCCCATCAATGATTTAGTATAAGTTAGCAAATAATTTAGTTTTAAACCCATAAACCCCCCCTTCCCAATTTTATTTTATTTTTTTTTTCTTCCAATCCTTAACCCACCATCAGTCGCATCAAAAAAAGTTACACGAGCGGTCGCGTCGTGTACTCAGTACACGGCATACGCTTTCAATTATGGTTTATATGCTTTACTAGATACAATGTTGGTGTCTTCGGCAAAAATGTCCAACTGGATAATGGGCGTCTGATAGTGGACATGTGGAACCGGTCAACACGATCTGGTCCTGTCCCGGGTGTCGGAATGGCCCTCGCGGGAACCTGTTTCGTGGACATTTCAGTTATGGCACCAAAACTAGGCATGCGACGGCTCTATCTTCATGATTTTTCATGTACATCATCTTAGTAACCGTGGAAAGTTCCAGTGCCCTTCTTTGGCCAACTCGTGGCCACCGGAATGTGCCTCGGAGGAACCTGTTTCGAGGACATTTTGACCATGACACCAAAACTAGGCATGCGACGGCTCTATCTTCATGATTTTCCATATCAATCATCTTAGTAACCATGAAAATGACTAGTGACCTCCCTGGCCGTCCCGTGGCCACCGGAATGTACCCTGGAGGAACCTGTTACAAGGACATTTTGACCATGACGCCAGAACTAGGCATGCGACGACTTTATTTTCATGATTTTTCACATCCATCATCTTAGAATTAATGAAAATGATCAGTGACCTGCCTGGCCAACCCGTGGCAACAGGAATGTACCCTGGAGGAACCTGTTTCGATGACATTTTGACCATGACGCCAAAACTAGGCATGCGACGGCTCTATCTTCATGATTTTCCATATCCATCATTTTAGTACCGTCAAACGGGGTTACTTGCAACAGCGGTGTAACTTGCAACACGATGATATACATTAAATGTGAACTAATTTTACTTAATAATGAAAGCTAGTATGCTCCACCATTTCGGTTATCAAAATTATGTGTACCGAAGATCGTTTTAGTGGAAAAAATAATTTTGTTTC
>NW_026916497.1:0-3000 GCF_035046485.1 Aedes albopictus
ATGATGGCTACACTCACAGCGACCACCTGGCGGTTCGCTACAGTATCGACTACAACAACAGCAGGCAGCGGATGGAAGAAAAGGCGGCTAGACCAAGCCCTCGCAGGTGGAAGACATCATACTTCGACGAAGAGGTATTTAGGGAGGCGCTCCACCGTAAGCGAAACTTACTCGGTTTAGACGGCGACGAGCTGGTAACGGTGCTCTCACGTGCGTGTGATGCGACCATGCCTAGGCGAGTCCACCCTAGAAATGGGAGGCCACCGACTTACTGGTGGACCGACGCGATTGCGGACCTGAGCCGCGCCTGCCTACGGGCTAGGCGGAGGATGCAGATGCGAAACGAACGGCGGGTGGTGTTCGCCGCTGCAAAAGCCGCGTTTAAGACCGAGATAAGAGCAAGCAAAAAGGCCTGCTTAGAGGGTCTCTGTCAGAGTGAAAATGCGAACCCATGGGGTGACGCCTACAGGATCGTGATGACCAAGACGAGAGCTGCAATGGCTCCTCTTAAGACACAATTGAGAGTGTGTAGATGCTATCTCGAGTAACCTGTTTGGCTTCCGGATGGAGAGGTCGACCATAGATTCTTTAGATTCCTTTATTTATTTGTCTAATCAACAGGCTCCACATAAGCCCCAATGATGTTTCTTAAATCTAAAGTCTAATATTACATACCTAACGAATCACAGTCAAATATAAAACTTAAATATAAACAATAGAACTTCACTAACAGTCAAACAAAAAAAAACATAAAAACTAAGTTGACCTTGAAAAAAACAAACTAAATCTTCGGCGAAGAATTTGACGAGAAACATTGAAGTCTAACAATGAGCAAACTCTGTTAAAATTACGCTGTAACCCATTTACACTCCCAAACATGCTGTAGTTCGTTCAGTTCAACGGTGGCCGATGCATATAGTTGTTGCGAAGAGCACGAGGTTGAACATTAATGTCGATTTGTCCCAGAATAGCGGGACAGTCAATGTGTCCCTGCAGAATATCTGAGATCAACAGAGTCCTAGCTGTATCTCTGCGGGACGATAATGGTTCTAGGTGGATCAGTTGACAACGGCTCTCGTAACTTGGCAAACGTTACGGATTAGACCAAGGCAAACGCCGAAGAGCGTATCTCAAAAACCGTCGTTGAACAGACTCGATCCTTTCGACGCCGTTACTGTAGAACGGGTTCCAAACAACCGAACAATACTCTAGTATGGAGCGGGATAGGGCACAGTACAAGGATTTTAGGCAAAAGATATCCGTGAATTCCCTGGCTGATCTGAATATGAAGCCCAGAATACTGGAGGCTTTCCCGACAGCGTAGCTTATATGCTGTTTAAAAGAGAGTTGCTGGTCCAAAATTACACCAAGATCTTTAATTTGGCTGACGCGTTCAATTCTGATGCCTGACAAATTATAATCAAACAGTATGGATCGTTTTTTGTTCGAAAACGAAATCACCGAGCACTTGAACGGGTTAACTTCCATTCGGTTAAGTGCACACCATTCAGCAAACGCATTCAACTGACGTTGGAGAATGTAGCAGTCTTCAATCGATTGAATACGAAGGTATACTTTCAGATCATCCGCATAAGATAATCGTGGACCTTTGATCACCAAGATCACGTCGTTAAAATAGATCAAAAAAATCAGGGGTCCCAGGTAGCTGCCCTGTGGGATACTGGACGCGGCGGCAAACAAAATGGACTGACAATCACCTATTACGACGGGCAGGCGGCGACCAGTGAGGTATGATTGAAACCATTGCAGGAGAGTTCCGTGTATCCCCAGCCGATCGAGCTTAGCTACAGCAATACGATGGTTCAGTTTATCAAAGGCTGCAGTCAAGTCAGTGTAAATGGCATCGTTTTGAACGTGCTTCGACTTGCTCTCGGTGATATAGGAGGTAAGGCATAGCAGATTAGTGGCCGTTGAACGGTCCGGCATGAATCCATGCTTGTCGATGCTGATGTACGATTTGCAGTGAGTGAACAGCGGGTCCATGATGACGATTTCGAACAACTTTGCGATGGCACAGAGCGAAGTAATACCGCGATAGTTACCAACTTCTTGCCTGTTTCCCTTTTTGTGGACTGGGAACATGTGTGCGAACTTCCAGAAGGACGGAAATAAGCCAGTTGTCACGGAGAGTCGAAATACGTGAGGCAATGGTAACAATAGGCAGTTGATTTGGGCTTTGAGAAATACAGATGGAATTCCATCGGGTCCCGGATTGTGCGACGTCTTGAGCTCCAGGGAAGCCCTTTCGATCATGTTCTCATCGATGTCTACGCTGCTCAGAGATTGCCCAGAGTGTGGAACTGTGCTAGCGACGAGTGCAACGTTGTTTTCATCCAATTCCTCATCAGTGAAGACACTAGCAAATTTATCAGCAAAGAGATTACATATGTCTTGCGGGGAGGAGGCAACAACTCCATTGAGCCCCATAGACGATGGCAAACCGCATTCGTGGCGCTGGTCGTTCACGAATTTCCAAAATTGTTTCGGATGAGATTTCTGCTTCCTCTGCATGCCACGCTGACAACGACGAAAGCATCGCTTCGCAACTCTCTTATATTCGTAATTGATCCTCACATAGTGGCTCCGAAGTAACAAGTGTCTGGTGAATTTCCTCAAGGCAGCTCTCTTTTCAGACTTCAGCAAACGGAGTTCGCTTGTTTCCCAAGCAGGACATGATGAATTACGATGTAGCTTCTTAGGGACGTGTCTTTCAATAACGTATGCCAGCACATTGGACAAAGTTTGGGCAGCAGCCTCAATGTCCTCGGTATCAAGGATATCTCCCGAGTCAAGGCTGGATAACAGTTCGGTGATACTACGATGATCGGCCTTGCGGCCTTGCGGCCTTGCGGCTATCGGTGAAATGACAAATTCCAGAGGCAACTTAGCGTCAATTGTAAGCAGCAAAGGGGGATGATGGAATGTTAATTTCGCTAGAGCAGCAGGTGTTTCGCATATGAGCGGTGCGGTGTCCTGCGC
>NW_026916498.1:0-3000 GCF_035046485.1 Aedes albopictus
TTGGGGAGCATTCTGAGGGAAGTCGGTTCCTCCCAATAAGTGTTCGGTAATTCAAGGTGATATTGGGGGGCATTCTGAGGGAAGTCGGTTCCTCCCAATAAGTGTTCGGTAATTTTAGGTGACATTGGGGGGCATTCTGAGGGAAGTCGGTTCCTCCCAATAAGTGTTCGGTTATTTCAGGTGATATTGGGGAGCATTCTGAGGGAAGTCGGTTCCTCCCAATAAGTGTTCGGTAATTCAAGGTGATATTGGGGGCATTCTGAGGGAAGTCGGTTCCTCCCAATAAGCGTTCGGTAATTTTAGGTGATATTGGGGGGCATTCTGAGGGAAGTCGGTTCCTCCCAATAAGCGTTCGATAATTCAAGGTGATATTGGGGGGCATTCTGAGGGAAGTCGGTTCCTCCCAATAAGTGTTCGGTAATTCAAGGTGATATTGGGGGGCATTCTGAGGGAAGTCGGTTCCTCCCAATAAGTGTTCGGTAATTCAAGGTGATATTGGGGGGCATTCTGAGGGAAGTCGGTTCCTCCCAATAAGTGTTCGGTAATTTTAGGTGACATTGGGGGGCATTCTGAGGGAAGTCGGTTCCTCCCAATAAGTGTTCGGTTATTTCAGGTGATATTGGGGAGCATTCTGAGGGAAGTCGGTTCCTCCCAATAAGTGTTCGGTAATTCAAGGTGATATTGGGGGCATTCTGAGGGAAGTCGGTTCCTCCCAATAAGCGTTCGATAATTCAAGGTGATATTGGGGGGCATTCTGAGGGAAGTCGGTTCCTCCCAATAAGTGTTCGGTAATTCAAGGTGATATTGGGGGGCATTCTGAGGGAAGTCGGTTCCTCCCAATAAGTGTTCGGTAATTTTAGGTGATATTGGGGGCATTCTGAGGGAAGTCGGTTCCTCCCAATAAGCGTTCGGTAATTTTAGGTGATATTGGGGGGCATTCTGAGGGAAGTCGGTTCCTCCCAATAAGTGTTCGGTAATTCAAGGTGATATTGGGGGGCATTCTGAGGGAAGTCGGTTCCTCCCAATAAGTGTTCGGTAATTTTAGGTGACATTGGGGGGCATTCTGAGGGAAGTCGGTTCCTCCCAATAAGTGTTCGGTAATTCTAGGTGATATTGGGGGGCATTCTGAGGGAAGTCGGTTCCTCCCAATAAGTGTTCGGTAATTTTAGGTGATATTGGGGGGCATTCTGAGGGAAGTCGGTTCCTCCCAATAAGTGTTCGGTAATTCAAGGTGATATTGGGGGGCATTCTGAGGGAAGTCGGTTCCTCCCAATAAGTGTTCGGTAATTTTAGGTGACATTGGGGGGCATTCTGAGGGAAGTCGGTTCCTCCCAATAAGTGTTCGGTAATTCTAGGTGATATTGGGGGGCATTCTGAGGGAAGTCGGTTCCTCCCAATAAGCGTTCGGTAATTTTAGGTGACATTGGGGGGCATTCTGAGGGAAGTCGGTTCCTCCCAATAAGTGTTCGGTAATTCTAGGTGATGTTGGGGGGCATTCTGAGGGAAGTCGGTTCCTCCCAATAAGTGTTCGGTAATTTTAGGTGATATTGGGGGGCATTCTGAGGGAAGTCGGTTCCTCCCAATAAGTGTTCGGTAATTCTAGGTGATATTGGGGGGCATTCTGAGGGAAGTCGGTTCCTCCCAATAAGTGTTCGGTAATTTCAGGTGATATTGGGGAGCATTCTGAGGGAAGTCGGTTCCTCCCAATAAGTGTTCGGTAATTCTAGGTGATGTTGGGGGGCATTCTGAGGGAAGTCGGTTCCTCACAATAAGCGTTCGGTAATTTTAGGTGATATTGGGGGGCATTCTGAGGGAAGTCGGTTCCTCCCAATAAGTGTTCGGTTATTTCAGGTGATATTGGGGAGCATTCTGAGGGAAGTCGGTTCCTCCCAATAAGCGTTCGGTAATTTTAGGTGATATTGGGGGGGCATTCTGAGGGAAGTCGGTTCCTCCCAATAAGTGTTCGGTAATTCTAGGTGATGTTGGGGGGCATTCTGAGGGAAGTCGGTTCCTCCCAATAAGCGTTCGGTAATTTTAGGTGATATTGGGGGGCATTCTGAGGGAAGTCGGTTCCTCCCAATAAGTGTTCGGTAATTCTAGGTGATATTGGGGGGCATTCTGAGGGAAGTCGGTTCCTCCCAATAAGTGTTCGGTAATTTTAGGTGATATTGGGGGGCATTCTGAGGGAAGTCGGTTCCTCCCAATAAGTGTTCGGTAATTTCAGGTGATATTGGGGAGCATTTTGAGGGAAGTCGGTTCCTCCCAATAAGTGTTCGGTAATTTCAGGTGATATTGGGGGGCATTCTGAGGGAAGTCGGTTCCTCCCAATAAGTGTTCGGTAATTCTAGGTGATATTGGGGGCATTCTGAGGGAAGTCGGTTCCTCCCAATAAGTGTTCGGTAATTTCAGGTGATATTGGGGAGCATTCTGAGGGAAGTCGGTTCCTCCCAATAAGTGTTCGGTTATTTCAGGTGATATTGGGGAGCATTCTGAGGGAAGTCGGTTCCTCCCAATAAGTGTTCGGTTATTTCAGGTGATATTGGGGAGCATTCTGAGGGAAGTCGGTTCCTCCCAATAAGCGTTCGGTAATTTTAGGTGATATTGGGGGGCATTCTGAGGGAAGTCGGTTCCTCCCAATAAGTGTTCGGTAATTCTAGGTGATGTTGGGGGGCATTCTGAGGGAAGTCGGTTCCTCCCAATAAGCGTTCGGTAATTTTAGGTGATATTGGGGGGCATTCTGAGGGAAGTCGGTTCCTCCCAATAAGTGTTCGGTAATTCTAGGTGATATGGGGGGCATTCTGAGGGAAGTCGGTTCCTCCCAATAAGTGTTCGGGGGGCATTCTGAGGGAAGTCGGTTCCTCCCAATAAGCGTTCGGTTATTTTAGGTGATATTGGGGGGCATTCTTTGGGAAGTCGGTTCCTCCCAATAAGTGTTCGGTAATTTCAGGTGATATTGGGGAGCATTCTGAGGGAAGTCGGTTCCTCCCAATAAGTGTTCGG
>NW_026916499.1:0-3000 GCF_035046485.1 Aedes albopictus
ATCTCTGAATCCTCTTGCTTCTACGGATTGCGTTCGCGTCCTGTTCGACTTCGATATTTGTTGAATTCTTCGTTTTGTTGGGCCTCCACTCCGAGAAGCTTCCTCCACTCATTGTAGTTGTCGCTTATGATCCCTTGGTTATCTTTGCAAGAAGGGAGGTCAAGCGAGGATTGAACACGAACCTTCATGGGGTCCGTGTCCAGAGCCGGATCAGCTTAAGTCAGGAATGTTCCATTTGAGCCTACTACCCCACCTTTGTTGGTGTGAGTATTGAACGCACCTGAAGGCCTGCTAAGGCTTTACCGGGACATAAGCAAACGTACTGTTAGCCCGCTCGCTATTTCAAGTAGGTGTGTAGGGAGAGTAATTGAAATGCGTTCGGTTTCGACTTGGACATTCTTTATTCTGACATTTAACTTATCAAACACATCGCGGCCTACTACAGCTCGGCCATTCTGACAGAACACATCGTCCTCGATGTGACACTAAATTCCTACGTCATTTTCCTTTGAACTCCAACTCGGTGACTTAGGCTCCGAATTGTAATGCAGCTTCCCCCTGGACAGCGCTGCCAGTACCCATGCTTCTCCATTGATGATCACAACTTGAATGATTAACTTCGCCCATTCCGTAACTTCCTTCGCAGACTGTTCTTCTCCATTTTCCTGCGCTCAATTGATTCTTCTGCAAGCCAAGTTCTTTAAATATTGTAATAACTTCTTCACCGTTGCGTGACAAATAACTTCAATTTAGCTTTCATAGTCCAAACTCTGGTTCATCCCACTTCTGAATTGTAGGGAGAGCATACGCGCCAACTTGTGACGTAGTTGGGGGGGGCAAGGCCTCTCATAATCAATGAAATTCGGAAAATATCGAAACAGTTCATCTAGTTTAAGCATATTCACGTGAAAACTAGTGCATTGAGCTGGAAAAAGTGGAATATTGTCCAATTTTCGAGAGCTTCGCCCCCCCAACTACGTCACAAGTTGGCGCCTATGAGGGAGAGTAAATGAAATGCGTTCGGTTTCGACTTGGACATTCTTTATTCTGACATTTAACATATCAAACACATCGCGGCCTACTACAGGTGTCACCCTTCCTTACTGAGGGAACAGAACAGCACGAATGTCAGCTCATCGTCGTCATCCGTAATCCGAAGTCCGTTGTCGTTTGCGTTGACCAGTATGTCATAATCAGGATGTTACTGGCATCGATCCTGATGTGCCGATTGGCACTCCGGTTGCTTGGGCTCGGTAACAGGTCGCTTGTACGGAGTTGCTTCCAGATGTGTGGCTTTTTATGGGAATGCAACAGAGCCCACTGTTAAAACCCCGCCACATCCCAGGCATCCTCTACTTGAGCTGTCTGGAAACCAGAAACTCGGTCACTCCCCGAAGGAAGTGCCAATGGCGGTAATCCACACGGGTGTATGAACGGTTTTCGCTTAGGAAAGATGCCCAAGCTTCCATCTGATTCGCAGAAGGGGTGGGGGGGGTGGTTCGTCAAGCCCCTGGACTCCTGTCCTGGCTTCCCCTCGAAACGGAGAGCTGATTGCAGAGATTTGATCTGGTGATTGGGGGATCGCTCTTTCCCTATCGACCACTGGTCAAAGTGACATGGGTTTCCCGTGATGGCGTCACGGAAAATCCAATCGACCACATCGTCATTAGCCAAAAATGCAGACGGAGCCTGCTTCATATGCGAAACAAAGTAGCCCCGAATCATCATCTCTTAATCGACGAGATCCGGCTGCGCATTACCATGATACATCGATAGCAGAAGAAAATTGGGCAGGGGCACAACACACGCCAACTGGAAGAGTCGGATCATGTGGTGTTTATAGATTACGGAAAAGCTTTCAACCGTCACAACCACGAACATACGTGGGGAGTCCTCAGGCGCAAAGGTGTCCCTAAGAAAACCATCGGCCTTATTGAAGCACAGTACAGGGCATTTTCGTGCGGATTACTGCACAACAATGTCTTGTCCGACCCCATCCGAGTCGTCGCTGGAGTAAAGCAAGGATGTATGCTATCACCGCTACTGTTCCTCATCGTAATCGACGAGGTCCTGGTAGGTGCGATTGATCGTGAACCAAATCGTGTGCTACTGTGGCAGCCTAGTACCATGGAGCACCTAAATGACTGATGACATTGCTCTCCTAGCTCAACAGCGCTCTGATAGGAAGAGTAAGCTCGATGATTTCGTCGGTCGCTCCTCGGCGGCAGGTCTTACCATCAACGTCAACTAGAACAAATCATTGGATGTAAACACGGTCAACCCTTCCAGCTTTACGGTAGCTGGACAAACAGTGGAGAATGTTGAAACAACCAATATTTTGGTAGCCAAATAGCGCCTGATGGTGTCACCAAGATCGACAGAGGTGCACGAACCAATAAGGCGAGGGCTGCCTTTGCGAGTTTAAGAAATGTATGGAAAAAAAACAAGCAGATTAGTCGACGCACCAAAAACTGTATTTTCAACTCCAACGTGAAATCTGTGCTGGAGTTTAGACGTTCATGATACGCATTTGGGCATATGTACCAAATAGCCCAAAGACTAAGTTGACGAGAGAACATATGCTTTCCACTTGTTTTACAGCAGCCCGTATCAGTAGCATCTTCTAGGATGCTGATTTTATTGCTTCTATTAGTTACCTTGAACAAATTTCCAAACAGATTGAACTGCTGCTAGCCCATTTGCTTTATTGCTGCCATAAACCATCGCTGAAAGAACAAACATCTTCACATCTCTCATAGTGTCCCCTATCCCACCCCATCTACAGACGTCGTTCATCTATTACTACAGCAAGGAGCAGCTTGGCGCAAAGCTAGGGAGCTGAAAGATTCAACTCTTCCATAATAGTAATAATAATAATCTCCGCGCACACTTTGGGCCATAAAACCCGTCAACACGCGGCGAGCCCAAGTGCGAGTGGTCGGTCGGTAGCTGGGAAAAGCAACGACGGTCTAAGAGACCATCTTTTCGCCATCCTCTCTC
>NW_026916500.1:0-929 GCF_035046485.1 Aedes albopictus
ATATCCCTGTATAAATAAAGTTACATCTGAAGAAACCTTTGGAGAAATTCAAGCAATAATTTCCGAAAAAGTTTCTCGAACATAATCTGAATTTCTAAAAGAAATCCCTAGAAGAATTTCTGATACAATCTAAGGTAAAAAAATTTCGTCGAGAAGTGTCTTTCATGGGCATCGAAGTCCTACTATGTAAGGTATCGTAGAGGAGACAAATTTTGCCGGTATTTGCGGCTTTCTCGCCTTCGACGGCTGGAAAGTCTACCCATGCTCGTTTGTCTCGTTTACTGAAGCATATCACTCTCTTCTCCAGAACCGAATAGCGCTAATGGGCTACTACTTTGGCTCCGTGTGTTTTAGCTCGCTGTATCGCGGCTTTCGCGTACCTGCGCTCGTCTTTCTTCCGCCAGGTGTTATCTGTGATCCACTGCATTCTTTGGCTTTGTAGTTCACCCAAATATTCATTCCGGTGGCGGGGCTTTCTTTTACGCTGTCACCTTTCAGAATATCTGTAACTCGATTTCCATGTCCTCGACCTCTTTCAGTGGGCGTGTTTAGAACCGTTGCCCGATTTTCTCCTCTTGTCGATGGATCCTGGTAATGCGCAGCCGGATGCCGGAAGAAATTCAGAAACCCCAATTTTTAGGTTTTCCCATCTTGCTAGAATGCGACGATATCTCCTTTAGCATGGACCAGTGATGAAACACGCTGGAGACGCATGGTACCTCAGCTGATACATTGACTAATACAACCAAATAGTGCTTACTGCCTTAATTGAATCTGCAAATTGCTGCACGATAACTAGAAACGAAATGCACCCAAACAATAAGGTATGGTACATGTTTTGTGAAACGAGAACTGTCTTCAAAAGGTTCCTGTATTCAAATTTTCAATCGAAAACAAACGGAAATCCTCGAAGGAGTGAAAACCATGAA
>NW_026916500.1:952-3000 GCF_035046485.1 Aedes albopictus
CTTGCACAATTCGGACGTTGACGGTATGCACAAACGACTAAGCATGATGTAGTACGCCACAATAGACCAATAAATGGTCGCAGGGGAAATGTACTGTAAAACCGGGGTCGAATTAATCTTTGGGTTGAAATAGACCTATCTGGGGGCGGTGTTCTTCTAGCTGTACGGCCGTGTTATAAATCACGTTTGCTTTGTCCTCCAGAGAATCAGTCAGTTGAGCAACTTTGGGTGGCAATTGATACGCGCGATACCACCATCTATCTCTGTGTCGTTTACTTCCCTCCAGATCTTGTCAATGACAGCTCTGTAATCGAAAAGCATATTCTGTCACTTGAATGGGTTACAGCTCAAATGGGTGCTAACGATAATATTGTAATCGTGGGTGATTTTAACCTTCGCGAAATTACGTGGATTCCCGATTCCAACGGGACTTACTTTCCTGACAACTCACACTCTGCGATATCCTCGGTGTCACTGTCTCTTTTGGACGCATATTGCACTGCCGGGCTAAGGCAGCTCAACGCAGTTCAAAACGACAACAATCGCATACTTGATCTTTGCTTTGTCAGTGAAGATTTGTGCTGGAGCTGTTCCACTCATCGTGCCCCATCACCGTTAGTGAAAGACTGTAGGCATCATCCACCCTTGCTTACAACCTTGAATATTGCGCCTCTTCCACAATTCATCGAGACACCTGATACCATTTCATACGACTTCGGTAGAGCTAACTATGAGGGCATGAACGACTTCCTACATAACGTAGACTGGACCGATGCTCTTCGCGACAAGGATGCAAATGATGCCGCATCTACAATTTCAAACATCCTGCTTTACGCCATTGATCAATTCGTACCAGTAAAACTTTACCGACAGCCTGTGAAACCTCCTTGGTCGAGCTCTCACCTTCGTCATTTGAAGAGAGCAAAAAGGGCAGCGCTTAGGAGGCATAGCAGGTACCACACAGACGCAACAAGGATCGCTTATTCAACCATCAACGAGCAATATTCAAGACTTAACAAGCAGCTGTATCTTTCCCACCTTGTTCAAATTCAAAGTCGCCTTAGATCCGATCCCAAGAGTTTCTGGCATTACGTTAATGACCAGCGCAAGCAAACCGGTTTACCAACGTCCATGACGAATGGTGAACTTGAGGCCAATTCAACAACAGAAATCGCTGAAATGTTTCGGTCACAATTCAGCAGTGTTTTTACCGACGAAACTTTAGATGATTCGGACATTGCTTCTGCTACTCAACATGTACCTCTCGTTTCCTACACTGGACTGGGACTTATTGTAAGCCCTGATATGGTTGTTTCAGGGCTTAAGGATTTGAAATCTTCATGTGGATATGGTCCCGACTGCATACCGTCACTGGTACTCAAACAGTGTGCGAATTCGTTGGCCATACCGCTTTCAACTGTATTCAATCTTTCCTTGACTACCGGCGTATTTCCCTGTTGCTGGAAGGATTCTTTTGTGTTTCCGGTTCATAAAAAAGGATGCAGACGAACAGTTTCTAACTACCGAGGAATCGCTGCCCTGAGTGCTACCTCCAAGCTGTTTGAAAGCATTGTTCTTGAGCATCTGGTTCAGACCTGCGGCTCTTACATAGCTCCAGAGCAGCACGGATTTATGTCTAAGCGATCAACAACCACTAATTTGACAACGTTTACTTCTTTCATTATACGCGAAATGGAGAAAGGTCACCAAGTAGATGCAATTTACACAGATCTCTCAGCAGCATTCGACAAGATGAACCACGATGTCGCTCTCGCCAAATTCCGTAAGTTGGGTATCGGTAATAGTTTGCTGTCTTGGTTATACTCATACCTCACTGGTCGCACAATGTCTGTCAAAATTGGAAATCACGCTTCATCTCCGTTTGCAGTTACCTCAGGTGTCTCTCAAGGCAGCCATCTTGGACCCTTTTTATTCCTTTTGTACATGAACGACGTGAATTATGTACTAGACTGCTTCAAACTGTCATACGCGGATGACCTAAAACTGTACCACATTATCAAGGGCCAACATGATGCAGATTTCTTGCA
>NW_026916501.1:0-1044 GCF_035046485.1 Aedes albopictus
AGTTTGTAAAATCAGACCTGAATGACCCCCGGGTTAAAAGGTCTTTAATAAATAATAATAATAATAATAAAAATCGCTTGCTGTCCGAACTCGCTAACGCTCGTCGGACTTTAAGGGATAACATCTCTGTTCGCATTCTACCGGGCAAATTCTTGGATCTGTGGATTGCCTAGATCCGAATCGACGCAGTTACGGCGCGTCGGATTTCGGAAACTTCGGCGGCCTTCTGCCGCCTCAGTTCCGCAATCCTCTATGCGGCTTCGCCGCATGGCTCAGCCAAAACTTTTACTGTACACATTATTTCGTACATATTGCTAAATTTTTAATTGCTTTTTTGATATTTTTCCATCCTATCCGAGAACAAGCGATTACGGCACCAATTGATTCCGTTCTTTTGTGTTTCATGCGTGCTCACTTCTAACAAAAAATACAAAAATAAGAAACAAAACAAATAGCGCTTCATTTCTTTGTTTTTAGTAGGATGAAAATGGGAGCCACATGCTTAATAAGGGAACCAATACCCTATTTCGGCAAGAACATTTCAAAAGGGCGTAACTGCATTTACAACCAATGCCTTCTCACAAAGCTGTGGAGCGTATCCCATCCCTCTCGAGCAATCCACTAGCACAAATAGAAAGATAAAATCCTCCTCTTTCGATTAATGGATGTGAATTGCGTGAGATGAATGAAATACGACCCACAACTCTGTGAGAAGGCATTGGTTGCAAAAGCAGTTACGCCCTTTTGAAATGTTGGTGCCGATTTATGGAAAAATCAGATTTATTTATGGAAAATTTAAACTTTTCTGGTGGAAAAAATGTAGTTATTTATTAAAATTTTTGAATTATTTGTGGAAATACCGACATTTTTTATTGCTCGAAATTCAATTATTTATGGGAAATTTTGATTTATTTATGCACTTTTTGATTTGTTTATGGAAATTTTATAGTTTATTATTGGTCCCACCCTTACTTCTTTATTGGCAATTTCTGATTTTGGTATGGAAAATGATGAATTTTCTATGAGTTGTTTATATTTTAGCCG
>NW_026916501.1:1067-3000 GCF_035046485.1 Aedes albopictus
TTTGTGCTATCGCCATATATATATATATATATATATATATATATAGGAAGTTCTTCCTGACAAAGAAGATGTTTTTAAAAAGGGTTCACAAACAAGACTGTCTTTATTTCTCTGTCTGAATTTAATGAAACCTACCTAACGCTCCATTATTCCTGTGTCAGCAAATTCCACGATCAGGTGGTAGTCGAAGTCCAAGTCTTCGATGTGCCCTGTCAGCTGGTTAGGTGCAAACGGTCCGTCACCGTCCGTCGTCGGCGGTGGCGCAAGTCGCACGAGTGCTTACGTCAGCACGCCCGTGTAGGTGATGGTCCCGGTCTCAGCTTGCAGGTTACATGTGGCGTCGGCGTCCGAGGGGATTTTTCTTTAACTGCTCCCCCCTCAAGATTGGATCGTCCCGATACAATTTCGCAACGATCCGCGTTTCCTGTGTCGTTGTCTAAGCTGGTGCCGTTTGGCTTCGTCTTCCTCGTGTATAAAGAATAGAGGCCGATGCAAATTCCTAAAATGATACAAATGGAGGATAACCCCAAACTTGTGGTTGTTTGGAGGAAATGCCGGTTTTTGATAATGTGTAGTTCCTCTCTGTTCTCCAGGTGTAACTTCCTCAGCTCCTTGAGGTCCAAGATAGGCTCGAAGTCTGCCTGTTCGATTTTAACTCCGTCCATCGGAATTACAGTCGGTAAGGTTGATGCATACTTGGTAGTGGAGAAATTTTTCCCATCTATGGAGATGCTGCAGTTCGAGAAAAATATCAGAAATGTTCCGAACAGTTTTCTGTCGTTTTGTAAGCAGTCGGATATCAACGTGACTGATGCGTTTTTAACAACAATGTGGTGGTCCGTTAATCGTGTTGCTTGGGTAATGTTTCTGAATTTAGTAAAGGTACATCTTCCTGGGAGTCCTCTGATGATTTTCGCAAAACACCCATCGTCGGAGACGTCTTCTAGCTGGTCCTCCTCACACATGGTGTTTTCTCCAATGGTTTTGCAACTGTCTTTGATAAAATACGTTAAGTTGCCATGGATTACCGCATGATGCCAGGGTAATTTACAGGGTGGCCACAGACTCGGGAAATTCGGGAAATGCGGGAAAAAGTCGGGAATTGAAATCCATCGGGAAATATGCGGGAATAAGTCGGGAATTTTATTTATGATCGGGAATTTTCAAAATGATGTGTACCGCCTCCAGAATGTAAGCCCAAACCTAGTTTTAACACTTGACTTACTTTAAATCTAGATTCTTACACAGTTTCAAAAGTTTCACACAGGAATCTCAAAAACCAAATGATGCAGATGAGTATTAGATTCAGAATTACGAGTGATTTCTTGTTTGATAGAGATCATCCGGGTGACATGTTATGATTGTCCGGATGCTTGAGTCAACGATTAGACCCTTTTAAATCACAATTTTTCGAAATAAAGTTTTGAACGACTAAAAACTTAAATTACAAAACGTGAAAAAAGTATCACAAAAAAAAAATTGGTAGCCCAATTTTAAATAATTTTATCAGAATTGCCATAAAATACTTCTCCAACATTCGTTGAGACAGAATAACAGAATACTTCTCCAACATTTTCTTACTATTATCTTGTAATATTTTAACAGGAAGAGTATGAAATTCTTTCAATGATTTTCTACAGAATATTTCACCAAGCTATTTGTCAAGAAATACAGTTCGAGTATATTCGAGAAATTACGTAGTTTGCAGAGTTTCGACTGTCTACTGCCAGGAAAAACTAAGCAAATTTATTTTAGCTGAAAACCATGGAGAAATTATTGACATAATTTTAAAGATTCTATCCAGATTTTTTCCTTGTAATAGTTGTAATCCTTGTAATTTTTTGCCGAAATATTTGGCTGAGCTTTGGGACAAGTTAAAATTAATGTTTTCATTGAAACTTTAAAATTATTTCTTAATTTGCTAGTGAAGGAC
>NW_026916502.1:0-2036 GCF_035046485.1 Aedes albopictus
GATCATAAGGGTACTACCTTGCAATTCCATACTTGGAACTCTTAAGCGTCATAATGATCTTAAACTTTTTACGTCATCTGCTTCGTAGATGTCTAGATATGAGTGTAGAATTTTAATTTTTTAGAAAAAAGATAGTTTTGCCTTATTTTATCAAGGAATTTGCAATGTATTTCTCATTTAGCTAAAATCATTGCTTCTAAACAATCAATTGCTAATAGGACTTCCCGTGAATTCTCTGTTTTAACATTTTTGTGGAGCCTTGATAGAGATGTAATACAGCTTATCAGAAGATGGTACAGTTATAAAAAGTTCATCTTATGAAGAAATAGTCAATTTTTGTGATAGAAATCACTTATTTTAAATGAAAATGCCTACTTTTAGGCGTTTAAAGGGTAATTTCAAAATTAAATTTTGTATTTAAAGTAATAAATTCACTAGTTGTAAGATTTTAAACGCGTTATTCGGTTTTAGAAGAGCAAAATTAAGCGGTAAAGGAAATTTTCCTTTCCAGCCGATGCTTAATTGTATACTGATCAATTTCGCCCCAAAGTGGCATTTCCAATTTTTTGATATTCAGAGTTATTTAACTTAAAGTTTAAATTTGTTGAACAAAATTCTGTCACATGGTTCCATGGAGATCCACTGGGTACTGGTTTTACAGAAATTCTTTCGGCAATATTTGAATTGGCACTGATGTTATCCGCAAAAGTTGTTTTAACGTGATCAATTTGACCCCGAATTACGGTACAACTCTTGATTTGTTTTTTTTTTCAATTAGGTATTTCGAATCTAATAAATAGCCTTACCTAATATTAGGTAAGAACATGGGGTAGAAACGTTTGGGTAGAAATTACAGCAGCACGTATGAAATGCGTGTTCTAATTGTATATTGTTTCGTACTTCTAGAGTGCTGCTGCGTGAATGGGTGCATTGCATTGTCGCATATGACACAATAAGTTTCATTGCATTTTGAGACTACTAGATAACCTTCACTGGTTTAGTTTGTTTTTAAAAAAAGACACTGAAAAAATAATAATTTGGACATGAAAAAGCTTTTGTTAGAAAAACTTTTTTTCCTTAAAAGTGCCCATCTTGTGACGGTTGGTAGGGAACATAATTACCTGTCTTGAGACAAAATTTCATCAAAATCAAAAATGGTGTTTTTTTTAAATCAACTTTGAATTTTTAGAAATGATGTTTTTCAGTGTAGGGCTCATTTTGGATTTTTTTTCAGTATTTTTTTCTTAAAATTTGACTTATTTTGTGATAATCACCCATACAACACTTTTTTGTAGGAGTAGTCATTTTTTTTATTAAAAAACATTTTTAAAAAATCCATAAAAAAAGTTTAGCCCTTTTCAAAAGTCAGTCCAGATAAATTTTGAAGAAACTAATTATGCAAAGTGGCTTATCTAGTCTTGGTGTACATACCCAGAAAGTTTCATTGTAATCTGAGAGGGTGCTGCCAACTCCGAATACGATTTGGGGCGAAATTCGTCAATAGCATCATCATCGTCATGTTCATGTCCATCCGGTCAATCGCGAGGTGGATCTGATTTTTACTTAATTTGATATGGAACTAGCTATTTGTGCTGGATGAGATCTAATTATGCTTGAACTTATTTTAAAAACGGGTCTAAGCAAACCAAATCCATCGTATACTTATAGGTGGAGCAGTTGGGATGCGTGATGGAAACCAACTCAACCAACCTGGACGTTATCATCAGATAAAGATTTTTTTTTTTCATTGGCGCATTTATAATATGTACCTGGCCTTCTCTTCAGAGATTCGGTACGGATGGTTGGAATTGGCTGTATATCAGCCGAATAATTCGCCAAAAAATGGCTTTTGCGTACCTCTATTAGAGAATATAGAACCTATTAGCTCTGTTAAAGTGATCAATTCGATCCCGGATTACGGTACTGAACATTTATAAAACATGAATTTGGCGGTTAAGCATATTATTGTAGATTTTCACCTTGAACTATTGAAATCTATATAAAAAACCTCGAAAATAAAACAGCATAAAAAGCAA
>NW_026916502.1:2059-3000 GCF_035046485.1 Aedes albopictus
CACACACATACACGCCGATTCACTGACGAGTTCAACATCGTAACTTTGCAATATGCTTGTTGGACATGGTTCATGGTGCGAACGTTTAGAGGCAATCTGCCAGGGCTGGACACACATGAGCTGGGGCATTACAGTAGGTGGCATGGGGTAGGGTAACCTGGGATAATACGCACCTCCGGGGCAAAACGCACCTACGCTATTTCATTATATAAGTGAAGTTCCATCTGATGCAAGCAAACTAGACATAAAATGGAGCTGGACAAGCCCAAGAATGTAAAGAATATGCGAATGAAAAGCGTGGAAAACGATGATTTTCCACACTTGGAAATATTGTCTAATTTGAAGCGCTCGTAAGTTAAGCAATTGCGCAATTATTTGGGATGAACCTATTAACTACCGTCTTCCTCCTACACCTTCCATTTGCTGCCGTAAATAGTAAGATGGAGCCGCCTGGTATTTCATTAGAATTCAATGCGGAAAATGCCAAAGGTCGTATTGCCCCACCTCAAGTTGCGTTTTGCCCCCAACAGTTTTTCAGCACCCAAAACGTAACACTTTTTTTTAATTGTTAATTTGATTCGGTAAAACTTATATCACACAGGCCACAAGTTGGCAACTCAGTCAAATAAGTAAACTTACTTTCAAAACCCAAGACACCCAAAAAAATTAAGGTGCAAAGTCCTCGCCAAAAAAGTAAGAAAAATTCATTTGGTTACTCAAATTTATGGACCCCCGTTAGTTAGAGTCACAACAATTTTTGCAGACCCCTCGATTTTGGTCAAATGGTGGCTCATTTAAACCGTCATAACTCAAAAGTTTCTCCAAATACCACATCAAAACGAATTGTTGTTGAAAAGAGGAAAGATAGAGCTACTATTTACAATAATAAAAAGTTTGGTCGGCCATATTGATTTAGGCCGCCATCTTGGATTTTTATACAA
>NW_026916503.1:0-3000 GCF_035046485.1 Aedes albopictus
AACGAAATAGGTCAGTTGTTTTGATATAATTGACAGGTGCGTTTTTTTTATTAATCTCACCGAATCATCTTGAATCTTTTCGAATCTTTTTGAATCACTTGAAAAGATTCGAAAAAGATTAGAGTGTCACACCCCCTGCTATAAAGCAAACTGATCTATTTTAAAAGTAGATGTATTGTGCGTCACCAAACGACTTCAGAGGACATGGTGAACCTTCTTCACGGCAAAATCTGTTCAGTAGGAGGAATAACTATAAAGCAAACTGATCTATTTTAAAAGTAGATGTATTGTGCGTCACCAAACGACTTCAGAAGACTTGGTGAACCTTCTTCACGGCAAAATCTGCTAAGTAGGAGGAATAACTATAAAGCAAACTGATCTATTTCAAAAGTAGATGTATTGCACGTCACCAAACGACTTCAGAGGACTTGGTGAACCTTTTTCACGGCCAAATCTGCTAAGTACGAGGAATAACTATAAAACAAACTGATCTATTTTAAAAGTAGATTTATTGTACGTCACCAAACGACTTCAGAGGACTTGGTGAACCATTTTCACGGCAAAATCTGCTAAGTAGGAGGAATAACTATAATGAAATCTGATCTTTTTTAAAAGTAGATGTATTGTGCGTCACCAAACGACTTCAGAGGACTTGGTGAACCTTTTTCACGGCAAAATCTGCTAAGTAGGAGGAATAAATATAAAGCAAACTGATCTATTTTAAAAGTAGATGTATTGTACGTCACCAAACGACTTCAGAGGACTTGGTGAACCTTCTGCTCGATAAGATCTACTAAGTAGGAGGAATAACTGTAAAGCAAACTGATCTATTTTATAAGTAGATGTATTGTACGTCACCAAACGACTTCAGAAGACTTGGTGAACCTTCTGCTCGATAAGATCTACTAAGTAGGAGGAATAACTGTAAAGCAAACTGATCTATTTTAAAAATAGATGTATTGTGCGTCACCAAACGACTTCAGAGGACTTGGTGAACCTTTTTCACGGCAAAATCTGCTAGGTAGGAGGAATAACTATAAAGCAAACTGATCTATTTTAAAAGTAGATGTATTGTGCGTCACCAAACGACTTCAGAAGACTTGGTGAACCTTCTTCACGGCAAAATCTGCTAAGTAGGAGGAGTAACTATAAAAAAAACTGATCTATTTTAAAAGTAGATGTATTGTGCGTCACCAAAAGACTTCAGAGGACTTGGTGAACCTTTTTCACGGCAAAATCTGCTAAGTAGGAGGAATAACTATAATGAAATCTGATCTATTTCAAAAGTAGATGTATTGTGCGTCACCAAACGACTTCAGAGGACTTGGTGAACATTCTGCTCGATAAGATCTACTAAGTAGCAGGAATAACTATAAAGCAAACTGATCTATTTTAAAAGTAGATATATTGTGCGTCACCAAACGACTTCAGAGGACTTGGTGAACCTTTTTCACGGCAAAATCTGCTAAGTAGGAGGAATAACTATAAAGAAATCTGATCTATTTTAAAAGTAGATGTATTGTGCGTCACCAAACGACTTCAGAGGACTTGGTGAACCTTCTTCACGGCGAAATCTGTTCAGTAGGACTGATCTATTTTAAAAGTAGATGTATTGTACGTCACCAAACGACTTCAGAGGACTTGGTGAACCTTTTTCACGGCAAAATCTGCTAAGTAGGAGGAATAACTATAAAGAAATCTGATCTATTTTAAAAGTAGATGTATTGTGCGTCACCAAACGACTTCAGAGGACTTGGTGAACCTTCTTCACGGCAAAATCTGTTCAGTAGGACTGATCTATTTTAAAAGTAGATGTATTGTACGTCACCAAACGACTTCAGAGGACTTGGTGAACCTTTTCAAAGCCAAGTTCTAATGCTTTTCAAAGAAGATCTATTGCGCGCCACCAAACAACTTCAGAGGACTTGGCAAACCTTTTTAACGACAAGTTCTGACAAGAGTAAAATAGATTTTCGGTGCGTAACTAAACAACTTCAGAGAACATGGTGAATAAGTAGGCGGAGAATAAGATTGTCTTGAGCATTGTTATAACATAAGACAGTAACTGTTGACCTATTAGACAGAACATTTTATTTAAATATATGTACTTACCCGTATGCAGGATCTGTTTATGCATACTATTATTGTATGGTGTCCTCCTTATGGATTATGACCATTGACTTTCAGAAGTGACTTATTTCTGTTGGTCGAAGCGTGGTGGCAGGATAGGACGAAGTAACGATATTTTGTGTCACCTAACAACTTGAAAGGACATGGTGAACTCTTTCAATGACAAAATATGATTATTTTGAAGAATGTCTTGATCTTGTGAACTACTAGATTAACTTAATAAAGTAGTGTACTATTTTTTTAAACAGACGCCCCTCCCCCTCCAGTGAATTTCGGATGTTTATAAATACCCATAGAAACAAACCCCCTCCTAATCCCCCCCCACCAAGCAGAACTATTTATTCACATATAAATACAAAAAGATAAAATAAAATATAAGTAATCAAATTAACCTGGCTAGCCATGGTTAATAGTGACGATAAGGAATTGCTGGAATAGATTTAAAAATGGATTAACGGATTGCTTTTAGATACGTGGGATAAGTGCAAGCATATACAAGATAATAAATCAAGATAATGATATAATGTAAATGAATAAAAGACTAAATAAATTCTGTTTTTGGAATTGATTCCCTATATGTTGGATTTCCAAAATGTGTCCCGTATTAAAACGGGACAAATCTGGTCTGCCTAGTCTTAACCCTTGAGCAGTCGCATCTTCGACTACCTGCAGCGATGCCACGCTCACGTTGTATACCACAAGCGTGCATTTTTCATGGCACGTGTACTCAGTACACGACGCGACAAAATGCTGTCTATGTTGACAACTGTGCCTATGCCACTCTAAAGATTGTTTCAGTAACAAATTTTGAAAACGACGTATAATCAATGGTGTAGCATTGATTATACGTTGTTTTCAAAATTTGTTACT
>NW_026916504.1:0-3000 GCF_035046485.1 Aedes albopictus
AACCAATGTGGCTCCACAAAATCCAAATAGGAACTTTGTGTCATTTCTTGATCATCTATGATCGAAAAGAGCGTATTTATCCTATTCACGGTTACCCAGCGTACCCTGAACTGTCATTTCTTGATCATCTATGATCGAAAAGAGCGTTTTTATCCTATTCGCGGTTACCCAGCGTACACAGTAGCGTGCTAACATTTTGTACATTACATGACCTGGAAAACAAAACAAACACAAGATTTCTTTCCTTTACTGATGCACAGTAGCGCGTCAACACTGACTGATCGCATGGGTATGGTCATATATGCCATCAACGCTGATTTGCTGGATTGCATGGGATTGCTAACGCTGACTTGCTTGGGCATATATCAACTCAGACAATATGTTCGTACCTGGAAGTAACCAATGTGGCTCCACAAAATCCAAATAGGAACTTTGTGTCATTTCTTGATCATCTATGATCGAAAAGAGCGTATTTATCCTATTCACGGTTACCCAGTGTACCCTGAACTGTCATTTCTTGATCATCTATGATCGAAAAGAGCTAAAAGTAACTAAAATGGCCCGAGAAAGAACAAACACAAGATTTGTGTCCTTTTTGGGTGCACTTTGAAACAAGCGCTTTTATGGCATCAACACAATGCTTCGTACCTTGAAGTAACTAAAATGGCCCGAGAAAGAACAAACACAAGATTATGGCATCAACGCAATGCTTCGTACCTTAAAGTAACTAAAATGGCCCGAGAAAGAACAAACACAAGATTTGTGTCCTTTTTGGGTGCACTTTGGTCGAAATTAGCGCTTTTATGCCATTAACGCAAGATTTGCGCTTAACGCGGTAACATTGACTGATTGCATGAGATTGCTAACGCTGACTTGCTTGGGCATATATTAACTCAGACAATATGTTCGTACCTGGAAGTAACCAATGTGGCTTCACAAAATCCAAATAGGAACTTTGTGTCATTTCTTGATCAACTATGATCGAAAAGAGCGTATTTATTTTATTCACGGTTACCCAGCGTACCCTGAACTGTCATTTGGTGTCATTTTTTGATGAACTACAATTGAAACAAGTGCTTTATGCCATCGACGCAATGTTTCGAACCCTAAAGCAACTAAAATGGCCCGTGTGGTAGTTTAGCACATCAATAAGTAGGCCGTGGTCAGTCGAGACGTCAACTGGATAAGTACCATAGCCCGAGAAAGAACAAACACAATATTTGTGTCCTTTTTGGGTGCACTTTGATCGAAATGACACTTTAGGGGTAACCTAGCATACACAGTAACGCGGTAACATTGTCTGATTGCATGGGATTGCTAACGCTGACTTGCTTGGGCATATATCAACTCAGGCAATATGTTCGTACCTGGAAGTAACCAATGTGGCTCCACAAAATCCAAATAGGAACTTTGTGTCATTTCTTGATCATCTATGATCGAAAAGAGCGTATTTATCCTATTCACGGTTACCCAGCGTACCCTGAACTGTCATTTCTTGATCATCTATGATCGAAAAGAGCGTTTTTATCCTATTCGCGGTTACCCAGCGTACACAGTAGCGTGCTAACATTTTGTACATTACATGACCTGGAAAACAAAACAAACACAAGATTTCTTTCCTTTACTGATGCACAGCAGCGCGTCAACACTGACTGATCGCACGGGTATGGTCATATATGCCATCAACGCTGATTTGCTGGAAAATATGCCAACTTAGACCTATATTCGTACCTGGAATATTTATTATTATTTATGGTACGGAAAAAGCCAAATACAAGACTGGTGTCATTTTTTGATGAACTACAATTGAAACAAGCGCTTTTATGCCATCGACGCAATGTTTCGTACCCTGAAGTAACTAAAATGGCCCGAGAAAGAACAAACACAAGATTTGTGTCCTTTTTGGGTGCACTTTGATCGAAATGAGCGCTTTTATGCCATTAACGCAAGATTTGTGTCATTTCTTGATGAACTATGATCAAAATGAGCGCTTTTATGCCATCAACGCATATTTAAACGCTGCAATAGGAGCTTCGGACACTTTAGGGGTAACCTAGCATACACAGTAACGCGGTAACATTGTCTGATTGCATGGGATTGCTAACGCTGACTTGCTTGGGCATATATCAACTCAGGCAATATGTTCGTACCTGGAAGTAACCAATGTGGCTCCACAAAATCCAAATAGGAACTTTGTGTCATTTCTTGATCATCTATGATCGAAAAGAGCGTATTTATCCTATTCACGGTTACCCAGCGTACCCTGAACTGTCATTTCTTGATCATCTATGATCGAAAAGAGCGTTTTTATCCTATTCGCGGTTACCCAGCGTACACAGTAGCGTGCTAACATTTTGTACATTACATGACCTGGAAAACAAAACAAACACAAGATTTCTTTCCTTTACTGATGCACAGTAGCGCGTCAACACTGACTGATCGCATGGGTATGGTCATATATGCCATCAACGCTGATTTGCTGGATTGCATGGGATTGCTAACGCTGACTTGCTTGGGCATATATCAACTCAGACAATATGTTCGTACCTGGAAGTAACCAATGTGGCTCCACAAAATCCAAATAGGAACTTTGTGTCATTTCTTGATCATCTATGATCGAAAAGAGCGTATTTATCCTATTCACGGTTACCCAGTGTACCCTGAACTGTCATTTCTTGATCATCTATGATCGAAAAGAGCTAAAAGTAACTAAAATGGCCCGAGAAAGAACAAACACAAGATTTGTGTCCTTTTTGGGTGCACTTTGAAACAAGCGCTTTTATGGCATCAACACAATGCTTCGTACCTTGAAGTAACTAAAATGGCCCGAGAAAGAACAAACACAAGATTATGGCATCAACGCAATGCTTCGTACCTTAAAGTAACTAAAATGGCCCGAGAAAGAACAAACACAAGATTTGTGTCCTTTTTGGGTGCACTTTGGTCGAAATTAGCGCTTTTATGCCATTAACGCAAGATTTGCGCTTAACGCGGTAACAT
>NW_026916505.1:0-73537 GCF_035046485.1 Aedes albopictus
TGACCAGAGTTCCCAAGATGGCAGACTTAAATCTAAAATGACGGCTCAAAATTCAGGACTGTGGCTTTGGGGCTGTCCATAAACCACGTGGTCATTTTTTTGGGACTGCCAGATGAACAATATGATTTCTAGTGCCTTGAAATGGATTTTTGTTAAACGTATGAAAGTGTGATATTCATCAACATGTCACTTGAGAATTGTTGAAATAGGGTTTCGAAAGCACGAGAAAGGCGCCATCACCGCTAGGTGGATTAATTAAGGTTTTCATTCTTGACATAAGAGAGGTAACTAAAGGAGTTTCTTTGGGTATTATCCTAGCTATTACCCCAGGCAGTTATCACTTAAGTCTCTGGATGTCCATTCGGAAATCGTTTGTTTGTATCGTTACAGGTTATTGCTTGACCATTCTTCGTTTGACCAGCAACAATACGCCACACCATGCTGCCCAGTGTCAACGAAAAGCCCCAATAATCCCATCTTTTCATCATGTAGGGTAAGAAATCAAAATTTGAACTAGCCAAAATGTAATCTCAATTTGAACTATTTTGAAATTTATCGTAATGACGTACTTTTTGGTCAAATATTGTCCCGAAAAAGATGTTAAACAGCTTTCCGTAATATAAGCTGATAATATAAACTTTAAAAGCATTGAAAAAAGCGTTTTTGCCATCGAAAATAAGCAAATGAAAAATCACTGTGATTTCACCTATTTCCCCTCAGAGAAAGCACATTTTCGGTGCACCCATACAGCTCATGCATTACATCACACGCAATAAGTTAATACGTCAAATGAAAGCTTATTTATCGTAGAATTTATAAAATCAAATTATGCAGTTTTCCGCATTATTTGTCATAAAATAATCAAATTTAAGTGATTCTTACTTGAAGAATGTTATCTTAAGTTGAACCATTTGTAATCTCAATTTGAACTAGTAAATAGGGGCGAGCTTCCAGTGTTGACCTGCAGACTGCGCTAGTGGTTACTTTGTTTATTCTTGGGGGATGAAAAAATCCAAATTTAGTTTCCAAATTCCTAAAGAATTTCGAACGTTCTGAGTTGAGATTCCACTGCTTAATGAAAAATAGGTATGGGAATTAGCATATTCATGTGATTTCAAAATGTTTAACATAGAATTGGCTGTTTTTTTGAGTTTCTCGAGCAGCTGCCGCCAGTAGTTCAAATTAAGATTAAAATTGGTTCAAATTATGATTACGATGGTTCAAATTAAGATTAAAATCATTGTTGATGAAAAATCGAATATTTCAATGAAATTCGCACCGAATAATATGAGCTTTTTACCATTAAACAGAAAGTTTTCATGTACATACGATTTTGCCGTAGTAAATTATTTTCATGTGGGAGAAAAAATCACCTAAAATTTGCACTGCTTCAGAAAGCTACAATTTGGTTCAAATTTTGATTACCTACCCTATTATTGTTTCTCCTAACCTCGACCAAACTGCGAGTTTTACGATTCTCAAAAATAACATTACAAATAAGTCACATATCTGAAATTGTAAACAATGTTCAAATAAATTCGGCTCCGCAATGTTCAAATAAATTCGGCTCCGGTGTACCTATTTTGGGCACTTGCCGCTATAACTAAGTCAATTTCAAACGGATTGATTTAAATTTATGTATAGAGTAAGGGACGTACAGAACCTAACTCTATTCAAAAACTCAAATCAATCTGTTTGAAATTGACTAAGTTATAGCGGCAAGTGCCCAAAATAGGAACACCTGCCCAAATGGTACAATGTCCTATATATTCCCGGTTGTATAGTATTTTTTCAGAAATTTCTAAAGTTAGCTCCAAGAGATTTTGAAGATATGTTTTGTGACCATTCTTCAAGGATTTATTTGGAAATTCCTACAAGATTCCGTAAAGAATTTCTTGGTATGTTTATGTAAATCGAAGAAGAATTTTTGAAAAAAAAATGAAGGAATATCAAAAAAAAAAATATGAAGAGATCTTTATAGAAACTTCAGGGTACACTTCTGATAGATCCGCAGGAGCAATTAAAAAAAAGTCCTTGTAGATATGCATGTAGGAAACACTGAAGGAGCTTGTCAAGAATTTTAAATCCTCGAGAGATTTTGAAAGACTGTTTTAGAAGAATTTCTGGAAAACTCCATGAAAGAGCTTTTGAGGAAGTCCCTTGCTAGAGTTTTTGAAGCAATCAATAAAATTCTGAAGCAGCCTCTAATGAGAAAAATATCTTATTGCATGAACTTAAGAAGTTGAGTAGTCAGGAACTTTAGTGTTAAATTCTCAAAGAATTCCCGCCGGACATATCTTCAGTAAAATCCGGTAGATATTGTTCGCAACAGCGAACAACTGGGTATCCTTAGCGCCACGATCACTAGCTCGATGCCAATGAGGCACCTTCCGTGCGAACTGTCAGCAGCATTTGATATTTCCCTTTCCTTTCCCATCTTTATTTGTTTTTTGTTTCTTAGCCCGAGTCAGCCGCGGTAACAGCTTCCAACCAAACTTACACTAGCATAAAATTTGAATTGTCATGCGTCGCCAGCTAATCAGGTGATATCTTTCAACAGCCAATCATAAATTGTCTCTTATGGATTTGTACGCTCTCGATTGATTTTTGAGTTGTAAGTTTTTCATCGCGGGCTAACTATTATGAAAGAACGTCAACCAAGTATTTTTTTACATTTTTTTACGGGAAGTTCTCAAAAAAAAATCTCCAGAAATTCTTCCAAAAATACTATTAGAGGTTCTTTCAGACGTTTCTCCAAAGTTTTCCTAAAAAAAACTTTTATGAATTCCTTTTAAAAATACTCCTTGATTTTTTTTTCAGAAATTAATCCAACGGTTTGTTTAGAATGTTTTTCTAGGGATTCTAAACAAATGCAAGTGCTTCGGATATTGCCTTTAATATTTAGCAATTTCTTCCTTAATTAATTATTCCACGGATTCTTTTAAAACTCTTCCAGAGATTATTTCATGAATTCTAAAGAATATTTTATGGAAAACTTACCAGCGGTTTCTTTAGAGATTCATACAGAAACCCTGAGCATATTTCTTCAGAGATATTTTCTTGCAAATAATTTTCAGTGATTCCAGTAGGTATTTCTCCAGAGATACCTGCAGGAATTGATAAAGGGATTCCTTCATAAGTTCCGCCATTTATTGTTCCATGTATTCACCCAGTAGTTTCCACCAATTGTTTTTTTTACGAAACTATTAAGGAATTCCTTTTTTTTTTTTTATCTAGTTCGTTTATTTGGGGCTCAATCGCGTATAACGCTTTACGGAGCCGAGGATCTTTCTTTGTACTTAATAGTATACATTATACAGAGTAATAACTTTTTAATGATATCTGTTAGTAGTGGGTGGAAGCCAGGGTACTCGTGGCAGCTCGAGGTTAGAAGGTCACATTTTGAGGGATGGACAGGGTAAGGATTGGGCCAAAGGTTTCACTGCTGCTCATCCGGGGGTGAATCGCATTTTGCTGGCGTATTCGGTGCCTTGTGGTGTTGGTACCAACTTGTTGTGGGACTTGGTCTTCCGGATGGCCAGGAGCAGCTTGGTAACACAAAGAGGACAAAACAGAGAAAAAAAAACTGGAGAAGAAAACACAAGCAAATTAAACTTTTATACCAGCAGAGCGAAGAAAGTCGAAAATACATCCCATGTATGTGACATCGCGGGTCCCCAACACATCTCTCACAAGAACAAAGGGTTGTCTACCTCGGGCCTCAAGGGTATCCAAAAGTAGCGCTCTGGAGGCGTCATTATCCGGACATTGCCAAACTACGTGGTCGATGTCATCATAACCGGAACCGCACTTAGTACAAACATTGCTCAACGCGAGGTTAATCCTGTGTAAATGCGCGTCTAGCGAGTAATGGTTGGACATAAGTCTTGACATCACGCGAATGAAATTGCGACTTACATCCAGACCATACCACCACACTCGCAAAGAAACATTAGGCATAATGGAATGTAACCACCGTCCCAGCTGGCCATCTCGCCAATCATTTTGCCAACTTTGAAGAGAACTCTGGCGAGCAAAATGGAAAAATTCATCATGTGAAATTCTTCTATCATAGATCTCACCTTCCTGTGCGCCCACCTTTGCGAGAGAGTCCGCCTTCTCATTGCCATAAATTGAGCAATGTGAGGGGACCCATACAAAGGTAATCTTGTATGATCTTTCGACCAGTGCACCCATCTGCTCCCTTATTTTTGTAAGAAAGTAAGATGGATGTTTTACAGGTTTCATCGACCGGAGTGCCTCAATCGAACTAAGGCTATCCGAGAAGATGAAGAAATGGTCTACGGGCATGTTTGAAATCATCCCCAAAGCGAAATTGATTGCTGCCAGCTCAGCAACATAAACCGAACAAGGTTCCTGAAGTTTGCGGAAGGCGGTGAAATTTTCATTGAAGACACCGAAACCAGTGGATCCATTTATGCGAGACCCATCAGTGAAGAATCTCTTACAGGAATTGACATTTTGGTACTTTTCGTTAAAAATGCGAGGAATAGATATACATCGAAGTTGATCTGGTATTCCATGAATAGCTTGTTTCATGGACAGATCGTATTTAACAGAGGTACTGTCATTAGTGAAGTGTACACGGGGAGGATTATAACTTGGTAGGCTTATGTCAGATGACATGTAGAACAGATAGATTCTCATGAATTTTGATTGAGTGTTCAGACTGAGCATTTCTTCGAAGTTTTCAATGACAAGTGTGTTGCTCACTCCACACTTGATAAGTAACCTTAGCGAGAGCTCCCAGAATCGGTTCTGGAGAGGTTTCACCCCTGCCAGGACCTCAAGGCTCGCATTATGCGTTGAGTGCATACAGCCGAGAGCAATACGCAAACAACGGTATTGAATTCGTTCCAACTTTATTAGGTGGCAGTTTGCTGCTGAGTGGAAGCAGAAAGAGCCATACTCAATAACAGAGAGAATAGTCTTTTTGTAAAGTTTTATGAGGTCTTCCGGGTGAGCACCCCACCATGTTCCGGTAATTGTGCGTAGAAAATTGATCCTTTGTTGACATTTTTGCACCAAATACTTGATTTGGGTACCCCAAGTGCCTTTTGAATCAAACCAGACCCCAAGGTATTTCGAAGTCAAAGACTGGTCGATTTCTATTCCCAAAAGATTGAGTTTCAGTTGGGCTGGGTTCCGCTTTCTAGAAAACACAACCAATTGAGTTTTTTGCGGAGCAAACTCGATCCCTAAATCTCTTGTCCAGATTGACAGATTATTTAGAGAATTTTGCAATGGTCTTTGCAACATTTCTGCATGTGGGCCTTTTAGAGAAACCACAGCATCATCTGCAAGTTGTCTTAGCGTGCATTGTCCTTCCAAGCAACTATCAATGTCTTTCACGTAAAAATTATAAAGCAAGGGACTTAAACATGAGCCTTGGGGTAGGCCCATGTAACTAATTCTGGAAGTTGTCAGTTGTCCGAGATTGAAACTCATATCTTTTTCTGACAACAAATTATACAAGAAATTATTTAAAATTCCTGGAAGTCCACTATTGTGCAGTTTTTCTGACAATATTCCTATGGAAACTGAATCAAAGGCGCCCTTAATATGCAAGAAAACTGAAGCCAGTTGCTCCTTTTCCGCAAAGGCCAGTTGAATATCTGTTGAAAGCAACGCTAGACAATCGTTTGTTCCTTTGCCCTTGCGAAACCCGAACTGTGTATTTGAAAGCAAGTTATTCGATTCGACCCAATGATCGAGTCGTGATAGGATCATTTTTTCCAACAATTTCCTTAAACATGATAACATAGCAATTGGGCGGTATGAATTATGATCAGACGCTGGTTTACCAGGCTTTTGAATAGCTATTACTTTGACCTGTCTCCATTCATGCGGAACGATGTTGTTCTCCATGAATGAGTTGAACAGGTCCAGTAATCGTCTTTTCGCGATATCTGGGAGATTCTTTAGAAGATTTAACTTGATCATATCGCTTCCCGGAGCGGAATTGTTTGATGAAAGAAGAGCCATAGAAAGTTCCAGCATAGTGAAGGGTCTGTCCAGAGAACCGTCTCTTGGGGATGTTTCCCAAGAAATCGGTTGTGCTGGGACTGAGTCTGGGCAGACCTTTTTCGCGAAGCTGAATATCCAACGGTTGGAGTATTCGTCACTCTCATTAGAAGAAGAGCGGTTTCGCATGTTGCGAGCCACTCTCCAAAGCGTTGTCATTGAAGTTTCTCTTGAGAGACCCTCAATGAAGTGTCGCCAATAACTACGCTTCTTCGCTTTCAGCAGGTTTCTCAGCTGTCTTTCGAGCTTTGCGTACTCTTGATAAAGATCTGAGGTACCGTGCCTACGAAAAATTTTGAAAGCATCAGATTTTTTAAGATACAACTGGGTGCAATCATCATCCCAGCCTAGTGTGGCTGGTCTTCTTTTGAAGGTTGCACTTGGAACACGTCGTTTTTGTGATTCTAATGCACTCTTATATATCAGTTCAGACAGGAATCGATACTCATCCAAAGGTGGGAGGGGATTGAATGATTCGATGCCAAAAGATACCGCTTCTGCATACTTTTGCCAATCGATATTCCTTGTGAGGTCAAAAGGAACCTGAATTGGATGGTCTGACCTTTCACTATTATGCTTTATGGTGGTTATAATGGGTAAGTGATCACTACCATGAGGATCCTCGATTACCTTCCACAAGCAATCGAATGATAGTGAACTTGACCCCAGTGATAGGTCGAGACGACTTTCTTTGCCGTCAGATGCAATACGTGTCACTTCACCTGTATTTAAAATGTTCAAATTGAAATCGTCGCACAAATCATAGAAAATGGCCGCTCTATTATCGTCATATGGTTCGCCCCACCCTGTACCATGCGCGTTCATATCACCCAGAATTAAAACTGGATGTGATAGTGCAGAAACCGCATTCCAAAGATGACGGCGGTTAATTGAAATTCTTGGAGGAATGTAAACGGAAGCTACGCAAAGTTCTTTACCCTTTACGTTTATTTGGCAAGCGACGATTTCTACGCCAGGATGAGTCGCGATTGGAATTCTATAAAATGAGTAAGTCTTTTTGATCGCCAAAAGAACTCCCCCATAATGGTCATCTCTATCCTGGCGTATAATGTTAAAATCGTGGAAGTTGAGTTCATCTGCAGAAGAAAGCCATGTTTCACAAAGGGCAAATATATCACAATCAGAGTTGTGAATCAAAAACTTAAACAGGTCTAATTTAGGTTTTAGACTATGACAGTTCCACTGTAGCACAGTGATCATATCTTGTACCTCACTTGATGAATTATCCATCGAAAGATATGATCGCAGCAAGGAGGGGCAATGATTGTGTCAGATTCCGAAGATATTCTTCTACTGTAGGTATAAACATATCAATAATGCCTCTAAATGTTTCTGGAAGGCTGAGGGCATTATATAAGCGATCCACGAGAACCCTAAAAGTAAACAGTCCTCGCTTGGGTCTAGGAGGCTTGCTTGAACTGCGAGGAACTTTGGTAGCTTTTTTCTTGCTACCTTGTCGATTATTTCTCTTTGAAGTGTATTTAACAGGCGGAGACGGGGGTGACAGGTTCTTGCTACAACATGGATCTGAAGCTAGAGGAACCTGATTCTTCGGAGTTTTTAAGTTTACCCCGTCTCCTTTAACATTAGGCAAACTTTTGAGGGAAGACTTTAAAAAGACCTTTCGGCGCAATCCCGGGGAAGATGATGACTTCCTTTTTCCAGGTGCGTGTACCTCCGAAAGAGATCCACCCTCATCAGTTTCGCCATCGTCCTGATCATCGGAAGACAACTCCTGATAGGGATTTTCAACTGGGACAGCTGATTCAGACACGGAATCTGGTGTTTTAAAAGATTTCACCATCTCCGCATATGTCTGTTTGGAGCGCTTTATGATAGAGCGACTCTCATTTCGAATGCGTCTTTTGTAAGCCGGGCAAACTTGCAAGTCGTGTGGATCTCCGTCACAGTAGCTACATTTTTCCGCTTCCTGTGTGCAAGAGTCCTCCAAATGAGCTTGGTTGCATTTGCCACAACGGGGCTTGTTGTCGCAAAAGCTATCACTGTGACCAAACTGCTTGCATTTGGTACAATTAAAAACCTTCGGCCTAAAAAGATGCACTGGGTAAAAACCACCATCAATTACAACAAATTCCGGGAGGACGGAACCTGGAAAAGTCACTCGAAAAAACGCTGAAGGCGAGTACACCTTTTTATTTCCTTCCATGGAAACCTTAGATAAGCGTTTACAGTCTAGGATAGCCACATCAGGAATTGACCTATTTTTGAATCGACCAAAGCCGGTCTTGATGTCCTCACATGTCAGCATTTCGTCGAGGATCTTCCCCTCCACCTCCACTTCTCGTGCTGGCACATAGACCGCGTATTCAACAGTAAACGCTTCGTGTTGAGCAATTTCATTTGCTGCTTTGTAGCTAGGTGCGGTAACACGCAGCTTGGATGCTTTCACTTGGTGAACAACGGTCCCAGGATACTTACGCGTCAGCTCTCGAGAAATCGAAAGCATATTCAATGGTTTGCATTTGCGCCGGAAATAGACAACCCAAGGTCCAGGCGAAGATGGCTGATAAAACCGCGTACGAGCAATGATATCATTAGGAGGCGTTTCGCCTCCAATCGAATCTTCCATGTGGAAACAAATTTATGAAAAATAACTCAAAAGTGCAAAAAGGAAGAGAAAAAACCTTAAAGTATTTACAGTGCACTTTCTTCCTTAGGACGACAACTGTTTGGTTTGTAAACCAAACAATGTTAATAATATATAAAAAAAATAAAGCAAAAAAAAAAACTTGTACTAATAATATACGAATTCAATTCTTATGATTATTTTAGCGCACCCTGTAGGATGCAAAAAAACGGTAATGAAAAAAAAAAGAAAAAATTGCTAATAAAAAAAAACAAAAAAAAAATGTTCTGTTATTTACAGTTTGTACACCCTTACCCGTATACAGTAGTTTGGGAACCACTGTAATGGATGTCAAAAAAAAGCACGTGGTCGAATGTGGACTGGGGATACAATAGACAAAAGCGATCAAAACAAATTGGGCAGACAAAAGAGTGTATCGAAAGAGTGATACTTATCTGACCGGAGCAGGTAGATATTTATCAGGCAGGCAGATGGTAAAGCTGTCCGTCGCGTCTGCCTTCGCACCCGTCGCCGCCGTCCTCTTTGTTGACGGAGGGGCTGATGATGGCGATAATGATGACTTTTGGATGCGATTATTCCTTGACCTTGATGTACGATGATGCAAGCACCTCGCTTCCGCGTTGCGCTGGATACCACCTTGCGACACTACACTTCGCACAAGCAGGAGAACGCACGATATAAAAAACCTTCCGCAATTGCGGGGGAAAAAACTCTACTTGTTTAAAGGCTATCGCGTGGTGAGATACGGAGCACACGTCCGACTCGTCCAAATGCACAACAGGGAATGATTAAGGAATTCAATAAGTAATTAATCCGAAAATAGTCCTAGGCATTTCTCTGGAAAGTTTTACAAAAATTTATCCAGGAATCTTTGCAGACCTTTCTCTAGGTGTTTCTAAAAATATTCCAACATGGATTCCTTCGACGTACGTTAATTTATAAGGGATTTTTTCCCAGGTTTTTTAAATGATTTCTTTGTGAATTCTTCAGTTGACTCCAACAAGGGTTTCCTTGAGAGTATCTCTAGGAATTCCTCCAGAAAGTTGTACAATAATTCTTCCAGAAATTCTTGCAAGAACGCCTCCTGAGATTTCAAACCAAATTCAACAAGAGGTTTTTTCAGAAACTATATCAGGGATTCATTAAAATACAATAATTTCAGAAATTCTTGCAAAAATATCTCATGCAAAATAGACTCCTTTTGTATTCAAGGGTTCAGGAACTTCAGCAAAGGAAAAAATATTTTATGAATTCCTTAATGAAATCTATCAAGGACTCCCTGAATAAAAATGGAGGGATTCTTTAAGAAAACCTTGAGATACCTTTGCAAGAATTCCTTAAAGAATGTTATAAGAAATTCGTGGAAAAAGTTTGGAAGTAATTTCGATGGAATTTTTTTCCTAAAGAAACCCTTGAGGAAATTCCAAAGGAAACCAAAGAGAATTTTTTAAGGATTCTCAAAAAGCATTCAGCAGGAATCTCTGCAGAAATGTAAGACAAAGGTATTGAAATAGTTTTTGGAAGAAACCCCGAATAAATGTCCTTATGGAATCCTCTTAAAAGAACTGCGGTGCCTCTGGAAAAAATCTCAGAAGAAATTACTTTCGCAATTCCAGAACGGAGTTGTAGACAAAAATCCCAGAAGCAATTTCTGAAGTAATGCCTGATAGATTTTCTGAAGGAAATCCCACAGAAATTAAAAAAAAAAAAATACTGGAGAAATTCTAGAGGGAATCTCTGAAGGAATATAATTCTCGGAAGGATTCGCTAAATAAATAACTCAAAGAAGTACAAAAACTTCAGCAGGATTTGCTTTAAGACATTCTTGAAAAAATCTGAAGAGATGCAAAACAATAGAACCTTGAGCATTTTCTGAAGGAGTTCATGAGAGAAATTTGGAAGATATTCTTGAAGAATTGGAAGAAAGGTCTGAATAAATCTCAAAACGTATTTCTGGGAGAAATTTTTGAAACTATCCTTGAAAAACTAGAATAAGAAATAACTGTAGGATTCTCTGACAGAGTTCCTACACGAGTTCCTGAAATAATTCCTGGAAAAATCATTGTAGGAATACCTCGAGAAATCCGTGAACTGTTTCCAAGAAGATTTTTTAGATTTAATCATTATGAAACTCATAAAGAAATCCTAAAAAATGATAAAACTCCTGAATGAAACCTGAAAAAAATGTCAAAACAATGCACGGACAGTAATATATTCCAAAGGGATACCTAAAGGAATCAGTAGAGAAATTCTTGCTTTAATCATTCAAAGAATTCATGCAAGAATTTTCTTTCTTCATTACATTCCAATTACATTCATTAAGGTTAGGAACAGTTATTCAAATATTATGAGTATAGGGGTAGCTACAGCTTTGAAATCTTGAGTATCCAGCTATGATTTTACCATGACAGCACTGGATTAATTACAAGACAGAATGTTTCGCGAACATGAAAGTATGAATCTGGTCTTCACAGAGCTATTATTATTAGTAGTATTTATTTAAAAAATTGGCAACAGTGTAACAATGGAATAAAAAAATTGAGGAAATATAGCAAGAATGAATGATCCATAAACATAAAGAATTAAATACGATAACCATCATGATGGCAATCATGGAGAAACATTTTCCTTGCTGGCAACACTTCTGGAATACGACAATAACATACATAAGTTTGAGTTCCCGAAATATTTTTCATATTTTGCTTGAGGTGAAGTATCAATAGTTATGGAGTCGGTCTCTCAGCAAAGTGTATAAAATGGTTTTCCGGCGAAACTCATTGGGTTGAAACATGAGACACTGGAGAGTTTAGAATCGCAGATCTACGGCTAGCTCGGTTGTACCATTGGATAGATATTAGCCAACTCTTGCTAAATATAGATGCAATATTCGATATTACACCTTACGTTGGGGGCTAGTGATTGAGAGATCGGAAGTTCAAGTAAGTGTAAGTTCAGTGGAGAATATGCTCTTCAGAAAAGGAGACGGTGAAAGGAAACCGGAAAAATTTTCACGTTCGGGAAAAATGCAGGAATATTGTCTAACACCGACGCTCATTGGCTTTTGCAATATAGACTAATCGGCGCTTGTCTAAAACTACGCTGAAACTTTCATGGTAAGGTAAGTATCATCTTAATATCCATTTTCTTAGAAATCCTAATCCGATTGAAAGAATCATCTAAGCCAAAGATTTTCCGCCAAGATTAGAGTTCTCGGATAATCTGCAAACGTCGGTTTACCTTCCAATTTGGTAAAGTTTCAATTCATTATCAAGACAGAGTCACAGCAACAGGGAACCAGCATCGTTTTCTCCGAAACAAAAAAAACGACAACCAAGGGCTATGTCACCAGGGACCATGCAACTCCGTTGCCTACACCCGTAGGCAAAAAAAAATCTACGAAACGAAAAATTCACGGTATAGGGTACGGGACCACTTCGGCAGGAGATCCTATTTGCGGAAACTTTCGCATAACTTATGCCAATTGAAATCATTTTTGCTAGATACTTCATATACAAAAATTGAAGACGCTTGGTTTAAAATTGGCGAAAACTTTCTAAAACAATACCCTCTGCTGAAGCGGTCTCCCACCCTATTACAATTGAAACCATGATCGGCGGCGATGGCGGCCTTTTGGTGGTCTGGGATGGAGCAAGAGGCGTTCCGCAATAATAATCCATTGAGAAAAATCACTCGGCTGTAATGATCCACGGAATAAGCGAGATTCTTTGCACGCCCTGCCAAGGGGTGCTCCATGGCAGATACCCAAACTGGCCAAGTAGGAGGCTATTGTTCCACGAGCTTTCACATTGTTATCATTTTAAAATTTTAAAAATATTCTTGTATTGATACAAAAAAGTAGGGAAAAGAAATATAAATAAGTGTTTAAAAAATTTAAAAAAAAAAGAAAAAAGGAAAAAGGCAAAACAAAAGAGGAGACAAAAAGAAGCAAGATTAGATAAAAGAGAAGAGGTATTGAGAAAAGAGAAGATATGATTGAAGAAGCAAAATTGATGATAGAAGAAAGAGTATGGAACATATGCATTAGTGGTTAAAAGTCGAGGTTGAATTATAAAAGAATTGTTCTCCTTCAAGATGGATAAGTTCCTAGCAAAAAAGACCTTTGAAAACAGGCCCGCCTTTATCGATTCACCAGCATCATGCTTTCTTCCGTCTTATCATCTGCTTCCGTCGCGGTTCGGCGACGCTTTTCAAAAGTTTAAACTCCCTCTGAGTAAGCGTATTGTTGGGATCATTTCCTCAGGCTGAATCAGAAACGCAACGGTACCTCTGAAAAGAAGCAGAAAAGAGAAAAAAAAAACAGTCTTGAGATAATACACACAGCAACAGTGAGTTGGGGTTTTGGGATGGAGGTGGATGAAGTTGATGATGACGCTACTGCTGCGGTTGCTGGAACAGAGAGCACAAATCGTAATCGGGTAGATCTAGCCGAGCTAAGCGGGCTGAGATGGCGAATTATGAACCATCGAGGAAAATTGACGGTAATGATGCTGGTGGTCTGTATACAGTTTCCCTTGCAGCACCCTTCGTCAGGATTTACCTCTCGAAACCAGCGAAAAGAATACGAACGCTCTGTATGGTTTTCTGTTACTTTCTTGAAAGTGGCTGGTTCAGCGTTAACAAGCATATTTTTCTGTAGCTAGTTTAATGGTTTCATAACTTTCAACTCAATGTATCACAATGGATGGAAGCTGGCGATGAAATTGAAGACGAAATTTAAATAGAGTATTCAATGACGTCAATCGAAGAACTATGAACCAGAGAAGTGGAATTGTTTTTAGGTACCGTCAAACGGGGTTACTTGCAACACGATGACATATTCACATTTAGTGTATGTGCATTGTCTAATAATAATGAAAACTAGGATGCCCTACTATTTCGGTTATAGTGATTATGTGTATCAAAGATCGATTTAGTGTAAAAATTGGATTTGTTTCTTTGTTTATGGTTTAGCTACACTGTTAAAACGGATTGCTCATTTTATGCCATAAAAACAAGTATGAAAATCGTGCTTGACCTCTCCCTTATGGTAAGTGCGATAAGTCTGATGACCTTGCTTGCAGTTAGAGTACCTAATAGTCAGCTTATCTAAACGATAAAAGTTTGAGAAACTTATCGACTAAGTAATGCAAAAAATCATTATTATATTCGACAACCACTATGGGGTAACTTGCAACAGTTGAATTTGACGAAACCTTCTATTATTTATCTTCATTTTACGATATATTTGACAGAAATAACCGAAATGGATCATTTATTGATTACGTAACGCGTTCATTTTCAAATGACAATTCATTTTTTTACATTTTTTGTTGAAGGTCACGTGCACATTGTGAGGAAATACCACATTTTGAAGTTTCATTCATGTTTCATCATGTTAAAAGTTTATTTTTTGTTTATGAACGCTGTAAAGCAATCACCAACATCAATTCTGAGCCTAGATGGAGTAAATTATTTTAGTTTAATACCCAAATTAGCGAGTTTGACATTTACAAAGTAGAATAGGTGTGTATCAATCATGTTAATTTAGCTGAAATTGCCAAACATCACTTAAAACTGAAGGCTACTTGAAGATGACTCACTCTACCTTTTCAAGAAATGACAATAATCATTGTTGACATTTTGTAATGAGTGCTAAGTCACGAGAATCATATATATTTTGTGTTTGAGGGACGTGAGACCTGTTGCTAAAAGATATACTCTCGCTTGCAATAACTATCAATCCTTTCATGAAAAAATCTATGTTAATTGGTTAGTGTACATCTTTTCAGCTGACCAATTGGCATGTGTCAGATGAAGAATCTTTATCTGACCATCGCTACATCTTTTTTGAACATTTAAATGTTACTTCGCAAACATTGCGTTTCAGGAATCCTCGGTCAACAAACTGGGATCTTTATACTGATTTGGTTGCAGCCAAATTTCATGGATATTCACCATCCATTGACACTCCAAGTGATTTAGATGATGCCGTTGATACTACAACGACCTTCATCATGGAAGCTTTTGAAGAAGCATGCCCTCTACGGTCTGTGAAGATCACAAGAGGAACCCCTTGGTGGAACTCTGATCTGGCGAAACTCAGGAAACAATGTAGAAAGAGTTGGAACAGACGACGTTCGGCTGGTTCGGAGGCTTTCAGGTCGGCTCGCAAGGCCTACAGGAAAGCTCTCCGGTCTGCTGATCCGGCTGGAAAAACCTTTGTACAAATGTTTCCAGCTTGAGTGAAGTCAGTCGGTTAAACAAAATCCTTGCGAAATCTAAGGATTTCCGGGTGAACGAACTTCGTTTGCCAAATGGCGATCTGACTTCCTCTGATGAGGAAGTTCTGGAATGCTTATTCAGCACACACTTCCCTGGATGTGTGGATATTACATCTTCTGATGAACCAGCGTGGTCGTCCCAGTGTTGGTTCGGACGTTATACAGAACTGGCACGATGGCCCTCCGGCGAGTGTTGGCGTAGGCCCAATAAGCCACCCGTAAAAATCCCCATTGCGAATAACATAGGAGGCTACTATGTACAGCAGAGGCCACCCTGGCCTTAGCCTGATTGGTAAGGTAAGTAAGGGTAGTATTTACGCAGATCGCAACAAATTTCTTGGCCTATCACTCAATGCGTGGAAATTTCAGGTAAAGAATCGCTCAAGAAATAATAAAGCGTTGCTTTATTCCGGCTCCTAGTACGGCGCTGAAACGAAACGTCAAATCAAATGGGGCTTGCTGTGTTAAATTTCTTGACCATTCCGGTCACGGAAACATAATGCACTGAACGAAAATTACTTGAGCGATTCCGTTTGAAGTGCATACCTCGCGTAACGTACGAATCGCGTAAACTCGACCTTCTTCATTTCAAATGAAACTTTGCTTGTGTTGAGCTTGTATCTGAAAATATTTTTATGTTGTTTGTTCTGAAGAATACATCAAACTTTTGAAAACAGCGTTTGAAAAAAATCCCAATTTTTTACTTCAAAAATTTATAACGGTTTTTTGGATTCACACTTGGATTCAAATGATCTCTTCAAAATCGTTTGAGGATATTTGAAGGACTTTTTAGAATTTTTGATATTAGAAATAGATTTCACATAAAAGTTTCAATGAAAACTATTCATATTATTTGTCTACATCCATCTAACCATACAAGTCTCAGCGAATTCAACAAAATCAAACTTGTTTAAAAAAACGGACATTGTTGAATGTTATGCGGAACAGCCAGAACATTCACATATCGGAGAAATAATTGCTACTTTTTCAAAATCTCAGCGTATCTCCGCCTACTGCAGCGATCGTTTTTGGTGTTGCTATTTGTACCTTTGGCAATCGTTGACATCACGGCATAAATATCACAAGGCAGGCTAGTAATCTATGTAAACATAAATTTTGGATGTAAACATGTGACGTCATTCTAATCGTTCTTCATATGACCAAATTGATAGGGAGTGTAGAGCCGTGAGCGGCACGGCACTGGTTTTCTTTTCTGTTCTCACGACCAACGAGTCACACAATTAATTAAAGCACTTTATCTATATATATAAAAATGAGTTTGAAGTTCCTTTGAGGCAACAAAACTCAAGAACGGCTGAACCGATCAGCATGACTCTTGCATGGTTCGGTTCGTATTCGTGGTGGCTGTGTTTATATGTACAAAAAGTTACGAAAATCAAATTGAAAAGTAAGGAAATTGATAAAGTGCTGATTTTTCATGAGCTGGGAAGGAAAATCAACACGATTGAAATGAAACCAATCTAGAGTGCGGTGCTATTTTGAGCTCAACAGTTGTCAAACTACCACATGACGGCAAGGCAAAGTTTGCCGGGACAGCTAGTTTCCTATAAACTTATCTTTCTAACACTTAACTACGATCATCCACCAAAACAACGACCGACGATCAACCACCGATAAGTCACCGCAGAGAGACGAAAACGTACGCCGACGGTCCACACAAGTTCTAAGGGCAATACACCACAGCCCCGGGTAACGACACCACAACAATACAACAACCCCGCCCCGGCGTCAATCGCGGGTCTTTTAACTTGCCGTCGCAAGAACTCATTCTCCCGATCTGAAAAGAAATATGAGAAAAGAGAAAAGCCAAACCGGGCGTCGTCCACTCTGGCTTCATTAGTTCGGCCACGTGACTGAGACCTTGTTGGGGTTCAGACAGCGCTGCCGGGCGACAAACAAAAATTAAAAGAAAAACATTTCTCCGGCATTGGAGCGAGAACGTTATATCACCAGGTCAACTAGCAACAAGCAGTAAGCATTCTCTCTGCTTCCATCGCTTGTTTCTTGGTTAACCGGCGTTGGTCTATAAACATGACCGTGAAATCCACATGTGATGTAATCCACTAATTGCGTGGAGCACCATGGGGAAATAAAGGGTCTTTTCTTAGATCAATGGTGATCATTGATCTTTAGAATTATTCAATACAGGGTGGGAAATGCTTCCTTCGGTCGGCAGGACCGCTATAGGGAGTACTAGATCGCCTCTGAACGATTAGAATTACGTTATCAAAAAACTGTCAGATTTCCGGAAGGTATCACCTTCTAAATGTTGGTTGACATCATGTGGACGATCGTCAACATACGGTGTTTTACACGCACGCTCAAATGTCTCTCCCCGCATATTGCCAATCACTAGCAAGTTCGGCAGTATTGAGGTGAAAATCTTCTTCTCGCTCTCCTGATAGTTTGGTAGGTATCAGGTAGAGGAGGGCTTCGGCTCGGAGTATTGTAACTATAGAATCGATTGAGTGGGCTCTTAATAGCTTTGCTCCTTTCAAATCTCCTGGGGCAGATGGGATTTATCCTATTTTGCTTCAGAAGGGATTTGATTATTTCAAACATGTTTTGAAAAAACTACTTGTTTGCAGTTTTTCTACAGTGTATATTCCCAAATCCTGGAGGGATATTACTGTAAAGTTTATTCCGAAAGTGGGTCGTGCGTCGTATGAAGAAGCAAAGAGTTTCAGACCTATCAGTTTGACCTCTTTTCTTCTGAAATGCTTAGAACGCATTGTGGATCATCACATCCGTGATGTTCATCTGGCCAACGTGCCTCTTCATGTGAACCAACATGCCTACCAATCTGGTAAGTCCACTGTGACTCTTTTACACAAGGTTGTTTACGATATCGAGAAAGCATTCGCTCAAAAGCAATCTTGTTTGGGTGTTTTCTTAGATATCGAGAGTGCCTTTGACAACGTGCCTTTCGATGCCATATTGGAAGCCGCACGGAGTCATGGTATATCTAATGATTTCCAATTGGATTCACCAAATGCTCAAAACCCGATATCTCTTCTCGACATTGCGTCTAGCAGGGATTAGGAAATTGAGTGTTTGTGGATGCCCCCAAGGGGGAGTCTTATCACCGCTTTTGTGGAATCTCGTAGCAGATACGCTATTGAGGCAACTCAATAATAGCGGTTTTCCTACTTATGGTTTTGCCGACGACTACCTAACATTGTTAGTTGGTATGTGCATCAGCACCCTTTTCGACCTGATGCAAAACGCCCTTCAGGTAGTTGAGGGTTGGTGTCGCCAATATGGCCTTTCGGATAATCCGAGTAAAACATCTATTGTTCTTTTCACGGAAAGGCGAAACCGTAATGGCGTTCGACCTTTGCGTCTCTTTGATTCTGAAATCGATGTGACTGAACAGGTAAAGTACGTTGGAGTCATTCTTGATTCCAAGCTTTCCTGGACACCTCATGTTGAGTTCAGAATCAAGAAAGCGTGTATGGCCTTCGGGCAATGCCGGCGTACTTTTGGTACAACTTGGGGTCTAAAACCCAAGTATATCAAATGGATTCACACAACTGTGGTTCGGCCAATATTGGCTTATGGATGTCTTGTGTGGTGGCAAAAGGGTGAAGTGAGAACGGTCCAATCACAATTAGGCCATCTCCAAAGGATGTGCTTAATGGCGATGTCTGGAGCGTTCTCTTCAACTCCTACGGCAGCGCTAGAAGTTCTCTTTGACGTTGCCCCACTACACATTCATCTCAAACAAGAAGCCCTTTCTTGCACTTACCGGTTACGGGTACTCGGTCTACTAGAGGAAACTCCTGTGAACCACACATCAACACACACCTCGTTGTTTCCACTTTTGGTGAATTGGGACAAAATTGTCCTTGCTCCAAGTGATCTTACAATTGCTTGTAATTTTCCATATAGGACATTTTTCACGAAATTCCCTTCCCGGGAAGAGTGGACATCTGGTTATCTGGAAAGAAGTATTTCAGACGGCATCGTATGTTACACTGATGGCTCCCTTCTCGAAGGTCGAGCAGGTGCTGGTGTTTATTCTCGTGAGCTAAGGCTGTATCAGTCTTATTCACTTGGTAGACACTGCACCGTTTTTCAGGCCGAAATCTTTGCTCTTATGTGTGGAGTGCAATCAGCACTTCAGCAGCACGTAATGGGCAAAGTAATATACTTCTGTTCAGATAGCCAGGCTGCTATTAAAGCACTTGCTTCGGCCAACTCCAGGTCGAAGATAGTTATCGTTTGTCGAACTCAAATCGAGGAGCTGAATTCAGCAAACGCTGTTCACCTTCTATGGGTACCTGGTCATTCTTCCATCGCTGGAAATGAATTGGCTGATGAGTTAGCTCGCTCTGGAGCATCACATGACTTCATTGGCCCTGAGCCAGCTATTCCGATATCGAAGTGTTGGAATAAGCTTCAGATTCACACCTGGGCTGTCACTCAACACAGACAATATTGGAATAGTTTGGAGTCATGTCGTCAAACCAAATTGTATAGTGCTGAGCCATCTCTACGGGTGGCGAAGTATCTATCTAATCTGTCTAAGCAGAATTGCAGCATGCTGGTCAAAGCATTGACTGGCCACTGCCGACTCAGCTATCACATGGCGAATATTCAGCAAGCTGATTCATTTGCCTGTGATAGCTGTGATTCCGATTATGGAACTTCGTATCATTTGATATGTAACCGTCCAGTTTTCGCGCAACTGCGTTTCCGAGTATTCGGTAAACACTTATTAAGTGAAACTGACTTCAGAAACCTGAATCTTCAGGATATTCTGTTGTTCTTAACCCGCTGTGGTAAAGAGCTATAGGCTCTCTTTCGCTTTATGCGTATTTACAGTGCCCTTTTCAGGGCGCTGTTTGAACCCATTGTGGTACGCTTGTTCGTTAGTACCCTCTTCCAGGATATTTTTCCTATTTCCCTACCTATCCCTATCCCCATCCAAATCCTTTTTCCTTCCTTTTCCCTCAGGTAGATGATGAAATAGGCTGTTATTTTGGCGATGGCACAAATGTCCCAAATGGAGGATAACGTGCCTCTGGAGCCGGCCTTCTGATACCTGATAGTGTACATCTTTTCATGGTATGTTTCATGCATAACATCAAAAAATTACAATACAACTAAATACTAGAATGTTAGTGCTGTTTAATGATAGCTAACTTAGCTTCATGTCCTATGTTCCAAGTTACCCCACAGATGGGGAAACTTGCAACAATCATGTATTTCGCACCTCCTGATTAGGTGGCAACATATTTTGGTAAACCAAGTGCTGCATAGTATTCTACTCGGGGTAATTAGCGTACACGATGCTTCACAGGATGTTTCAAATGTTAAGATTTTCAATGATATTGCTTCAAAGTCGAAAAGTGTTGCAAGTTACCCCATTTGACGGTACTTTCGTCGCCTATTTGATTTATTCTGACTCGAGCATTTCAAGAAATAAAAATTCGCTCCATGGGTGCTTCTTTTACCTCCAAGCTATGGGACAACTTGGATATCCCCTGCTACTTACCTTACCAGTCAGACTAAAGCCTGAAATACTTCAAGATATGGCACGGTAGAGGCTGGGTAATTCGCGCAATATAAATCCCGACCAAAAGCACATAACAAGATCATAACAAAATGATGACAACTGTTGTTGGAAATAACAAATGTTGATATGATTCTGTTATGAGAATTTTTCCATGTGAATATCCAGAACAAAATTACATTACATTTATTTAAACAGATGTATAACAACATTTGTTATGCTATGCATTATAATATAATTGATTCAAATATAATTTCGTATCACGTTTAATGCAATCTTTGTTATTCTTAATGTAACATTTTTTTTTTTTCAAAATTAATAAGATTTTTTGTGTTGTCGCCAAAAATATGGATATTTTTTGTTATTTTGGTTACTCGACTCAAGAGAATTATAACAAAACTTAAAACAAATTTGTTCTTAAATATATAGCAGAACTTGCTATAATTTTGTTATGATTTCGCAAGTTTATTTAAAATTTGATATAATCTTGTTATTTTGTTTTAATACACTACACCGTCTTCAACCAGAGGTTGTACAGACTGAACAAGCACTAACATATGACAACGGACAACACACATAACACCCAGTGGCCCAGTGGAGAATTTTCCGTTTGACGAAAAGTTTTCCCCGACTGGAGCGGGAATCGAACCCACACTCCGAAGCTTACGAATCGCCTAGATGACTGACGCCTCTAGCCGCACGACCACGAAGCCCACAAATTGATTATATCTCAACGTGTTATAGCTTTGCTTTAATTGGAATGAGTTTTGTTATATTTTTTGTTATTGTAGTTAAAATAACGGTATCTACATGTTTTATAACAACCGTTGTTACAATAATCATTATAACAAAATAACACATCCTGTAATAATTTTGTTTTTCCCATCTAGTCGGGATCCCATTGAATCACTAGCCTCTGCCCAGCAACTCCCGCGTGGCACCGGCCGGGCTTCAAGCAACCTTAGGGAAGCTCGGGTAAACAACCCCAGTGGAAATTTTGATCGTAGGCTGACAGGGAATGGGGGGGGGGGATTTTGTTTCTGCATACCTGAGCGTCTGTTCTCCAGGAGAAACGGCTCATAACAGCGTCTGATCCCCATGTTGAAGGTGGCTGATCAACGACCAAGTGCCAGGGAAGAACTCAAAGCGCAACTGTGCACTATGGTGAACAAAAAGGACTTGCGATTGGAAACTCGGACCCGGGTAGAGGGAAATATCTAAATCATATATCAAAACGATCAAATTTTGATGTCATATCTCAACATGATATTGATGAAATATTCAAAAATTTGCCTAATATCTGCTCAATATCTCATCGTGATATGATTTCAGAATTAGTACTTATTTTGATCTTCGTAAAACATCGTACATCATACCGAGATATAGAAGTAAAAATTTCACAACTTTGTGCATGAAATCTATTTATAATTTTGGTACATACCTAACCTAAGCATCACAACACTACGAAACCTAACCTTTAAAATGTTTGACAATTCTCATATCTAACATGAGAAAGCAAGTCGACAACTTGATCGGTCAAGAAGAAGAAGAAGAGTATTTTTGCCTTTATCTTTTATATGTGTAATATATCAAATGATACGAGATTTATCGAACATATTTGAGTTAAGTTTTATAAGTGTGTTGGAAAATTGGGGGAGATGCAGCAAAAATTTAACCGGTACTCATCATTAAGATCTGAGCTACTTGGAAACTCCACAACTCTGCCCAGTTTTGACCTCAGTAGTTTATTTGATTTCACTGTAATGTAAGTAATTCAGCAGATGCTTCTCAGACCTTTTTGCATGATTTCAATGACAACCTAATCTATGTTTGTTTGTTTATGTTTATCTGTATTACCGAGATTTTTAGCCCTACCCTAATCTAGATTTAGATATTAATCGAGCTTGCAGTTGTAGTACCAATCGAACAAGTTAATCATTTGACAATTTGAGAGCTTCATCGACGCGTTAAGCACAATACGACCACAACCGTTTGAAGCCGGAGGAGACGACCAGCCTTTCGGGTTTCAACCAGCTAATACCGCCTCGAGTATGCGCATATAGGCTATGATCTTGTGAATGTTTACAAAGCTTTTCTGGACGACAATTTACAATTGATGGTGATCTCGGCACAACTAAGAAGTGCAAAGAAGTTGATGAAACAAATGGTTCGACAAGGAATGTAGAGCAATTTTGGAGGAGAAGAACACAGCATGGGCGATAATGCTGCAGCAACCCGGCAGAACGTGAAACGTTACAAACAGAAGCGGTGCTGTTTCCGGTGCTCTTTCGGGGGAAATGCGCCGCCTGGAAGAAGCGGAGTGCAGGGAAATGGAGCTGCTGTGCCGTACCCAAGAAACACGGAAGTTCTATCAGAAGCTCAACGCATCCCACAACGGCTTCGTGCTGCGCGCCGAAATATGCAGAGATAAGGACGGAGGTATCTTGACGGACGGACGTGAGGTAATTGAAAGGTGGAAGCAGCACTTCGAAGAGCACCTGAATGGCGTGTAGAACGTAGGCACGGGAGACCACGACTACGTCAAAACAGCAGGAGACGGAAATGAGCAAACTTCCAAGCTGAGGTTAAGGATGCCATTCACCAGCTCAAAACCAACAAGGCAGCTGGTAAGGATGGTATCGCAGCTGAACTGATCAAGATGGGTTCAGAAAAGATGGTCACCTGTCTGCACCGGTTGATAGTCAGGATCTGGGAAACCGAACAGCTACCGGAGGAGTGGAAGGAAGGGGTAATCTGCCCCATTCACAAGAAAGGCGACCATTTGGAATGTGAGAACTTCAGGTCGATCACTATTTTGAATGCTGCCTACGAAGTGCTATTCCCGATAATCTTCCGTCGTCTGTCACCTAAAGCGAATGAGTATGTGGGAAGTTATCAAGCCGGCTTCATCGACGGCCGGTCGAAAACGGACGAGATTTTCACCGTACGGCAAGAAATGTCGTGAATACCAGGTCCCAACGCATCACCTGTTCATCGATATCAAAGCGGTATACGATAGTATTGACCACACAGAGCACGGTGTGCAAAACTGCTTAAGAGTTTCGGGTTAACTATCCAGTTCATTCGAATCTCTCCGGGATTGCCACAAGGTGACGGACTTCCATGCCTACTCTTCAATATCGCTCTGGAAGGTGTAACGTAAGAGCCGTGTTCAACAGCTGAGGTACGATTTTCACAAAATCTGGTCAATTTGTGTGTGTAAAACATTCTGTTAAATGCCAATCTAATGAAAATGAATTTCTCGGAGTGTATTAAAATTTAAGCCTAGCTTTAGCTGCACATAACGGTATATTGTCTCTCGACCCTGGAAAGAGAAAGCCACTTTGGCCTTCAATCCATAAACCCATTATATTATGCCTTATGTACTACTTGTATATGCAATAGAATATAACCCTCGTTTATAATAGATATGCGTACTAACACCAATTCATGCTGCCCTATAAATATGATACCCCATCTCGAAATAAAGTCAGTCTTGCTAAAACTACCACCCGAGTACAACGAACGTCTAGTGAAAATCCGAAATACCCCAGTGAACGCGTGTGAACCCTCCTCTGTGTCTGCTGCCGTTGTTCCAGTCCACCTTGACCATCGAAGGCCGGTCCGCGAATATCCGCCGAGTGATTTCGGGATCGGTAAAAAGTTACTGTGCGTTTAACAAAATGGTCCTTCGAGCCGGATGATGGACAAGTGACAAAGTGGAATCGCGGCAAAAGTGCAAAAACGAAACCAAAATCAGCAGTGCAATCGATCGGCCACGTGGTTCGATGTATCCCATACGCATGCAGCTTGCGCGTCGGTAGTGTGAAAAGCGTGGCTCAGAAGCGAGAGAAGAAAAAAGATAGCGTGAAGAGAGTGTGCGTCGCGAGAGTCGCTCTGCCGCAGAAGCAAGTGCGTGTGTGTACGAAACAACCACGCTGTCCGTGGAAGCGTGATCGGTTTTTTCGTAGAGGGGAAGTGCGCGCGCAGCGAAGAAACGTTTTTTCGGTACCCACGCTGGTTGAGTGTGTGTCGAACTGCATCAACCACGCGTTCGCGCAGAACAGAACGGTGAACTTGACGGTGAATATAAGCGACAACTGTTCGGTGGTAGTAACGTCGGCGTGGCTGAGTGCGTCAGCACCAACCATATGAGTGCTCGAAGTTCTCGCGCGTAGTGGTTATTCGTTCTCGCTTGCTTGTGATCAAATTTTCTCGCTGGTTCTGTGGGATGAACCAGCCTCCGGTACGATCACGGCAAGAAACCCGGAACCACTACGCGCCAACGGTGATCGTGATCAGTGGAAACATGATTGTGTTGTGCTGTCGCTAACTCGTGTGTGTCGTTGTCGCCCCGCGGTGGCTGAACTGTCAGCAGTGAATGCACCGTAGAAGTTATCTCCTCGCTTGTCAGTGATCAAAATTCTTCGCTGGCTCTGTTCGATGAGTCAGAACCCTTGTCGATCACTACAAGAAACCCTGAACTTCTACGTGCCAACGGTGGCACAGAACAGTGCGGTTGATGATATGTATCGTGTGGCGCTATTGCTGTGGAAATGAGATTCGTAGTGTTTTGGTCGTAGTAGTTATTTTCTCGCTTGGTGGTGATCGTATTATCTCGTTGGTTCTGTCGGATGGACCAGAAACCCGGACAGTCACCACAAGCTACCCGGAACTACTACGTGCAACTTTCGATACTACAGTGTTTTTGAGCAGTAGAGAAGAACTTTGTGAAGAAGTTTTTTCTGCGTGTGAACCGCAGGAAGCTTCCGAGATTGCGGTGTTGGTGTGACGACCGTCAGCACCGGCTTGCAGCGTGTACAGCAGATCATCTCAGCGTGTAGGCGTTCAACTTGCTTCGCCGCTTCGAGAGCGGCCACCCGGAGGATCGCCAATAGCACATCGGCTGCGTAAGTACCCTGCTTTTCTATTCCTTGCACACGATATCGCGTGAGCCCTATCGGTTGGCTCGTCGTTTCGATCATTTTTCGTCGCTCGCCCCGGTTCGGTAGTGTCAACCCGCGCGTTGACCCGGGAAGGAGCTATTCGTTCGTTTCTGTTTCCGTGTAGTCTCACGTAAAAATGGCCCCTAAAACTGATCTCGATATGAATCCCGTATTTTTGCGGGGAAAGAAAAGGCATTTGTTGGAATGGTTCGAGCATCTCCAAGAGAAGCTGAGGAATGTGGGAGAGGATGTAAACGCTCCGATTGATGCGTGGTCGGAGGCTTTGGATCACATCATGCAGGATTATGGTCGAATCACTTGTGCGTTAGAGTCAATCCACGGTGATCCATCGTATAAGGAGGAGAGACTGCAGCTAGAGAGATCGTACATCAAGATGCGTGCCTTCATTCTGAAGAAGCGCAAGGGAAATTCTGGTTCGATGTGCCCCCAGATCGTGCAACCCGGGACTTCTCCACCTGCTTCTATAAGTCCTAAATCTCCGCGAAAATGTATGAAGTGTCAACAAGATCATTTACTGTATCAGTGTCCGTCTTTCAAACAACTCTCTAAGCTTGACAGGTTGGACTGTGCGCAAAGTCTTAAGGTCTGCTTAAATTGCCTGCGGAAGGTTAATCATGTCGCTAAAGCATGTCCACGGCAACCTTGTATCCGGTGTTTCAAGAAACATCACACTTTGCTTCACGGAGCACAGTTTGTGTTACCATCTCCTTCCGCTAGTCAGTCCTCTCGAGCAGTTTCCATGGTGGCTCAGCCGTCCAGCCCGCCACAGATCCCGAAGGTACTGAATAAGCAGGACAATACCCACTCCTCTTCTATATCAGCTCAGCTCCAGTGTAAGAGTCAGTCAATTCAGCGGGCGTTGGAACCTTCAAAGACCATGATTGTTCATCCTGCGGTTGTGGAGAAGGACAAGATACGCAGGATCTTCACCCGATGCCTGTTAAATTCGGCTCTCTGCCAGTATGTTCAACTCGGTGGTATTGCTCAAACTACCATCAAGACGAGTCAGTTGGTTATTAAAAAGGTACCGTCTATCACACCAGTCGTTTCCATCGTACCTCAGCTCGTCGCCATGCCTTCCCTCGCCATCAAATCTTCCGTTTCAACATCTAGCATACCAGAACGCTTAGATCTCACAAATGTATGCTCAGAAGACTCTGCCTTCTTCGTTTCCCATTCCGTCATTTCTGGTGCTGATTATGTCTCCGATATCCTACGGAATAGCTTCAGCCATCTTCACCATCGCTTGTTATCGCTAAGACAATCATCGTTAGCGTGCCTGCTTTCTGGTCACAGCCGCCAAAGATCCAAAGGCAGCAGCTGTTCTTCATGTGAGAAACAGCCTACGTACCGTCAACTTTTGGATCGGAATTCCTTGTTCAAAATTATGTTTCCGTCAAGAAGACAGGCTCTTCAACCGAAGAGAACAAAGAAGAGAAGGATGTGGAAGCATAGACGCAAACGGCTGAAGGCAACCATCTCCCCATGGCCGGATATCGCAGCAGGACACCAGTGCGTGAAAGTTTGCTCTCCTCGTGTTCGCGAAACGTCGCGTCGCGTCGTCCGGTCAGTGTCGTCCGCGGAAATCGATCACGGTCCCGTCGGTTTCGTAGCTCGTGTGCAAGAGGACCAGAACTTGGTCTGTAGATCGAGTAGCCAAAGCAGGGTAGGGTGAAGTTACTGATTAGCTCATCGAAGTCGAAAGGTGTAATACAAGTTGGCGGCCGGCATTAATTGGAAAGCGTTGCTCACTGGGACAGACTTTCAAACTGTTCCGATTCAGCTAGATGTAACGTTGCATTCCCATAAGATCTTCCTACTGTTACTTCGAAATAAATTCATTTTGGCGGCCGGTATGTTAAATGCCAATCTAATGAAAATGAATTTCTCGGAGTGTATTAAAATTTAAGCCTAGCTTTAGCTGCACATAACGGTATATTGTCTCTCGACCCTGGAAAGAGAAAGCCACTTTGGCCTTCAATCCATAAACCCATTATATTATGCCTTATGTACTACTTGTATATGCAATAGAATATAACCCTCGTTTATAATAGATATGCGTACTAACACCAATTCATGCTGCCCTATAAATATGATACCCCATCTCGATATAAAGTCAGTCTTGCTAAAACTACCACCCGAGTACAACGAACGTCTAGTGAAAATCCGAAATACCCCAGTGAACGCGTGTGAACCCTCCTCCACAGACAAACAGACGTAACACTTCGAACCTTTTTCAATTCAAATCATAGTCACGGAAACATATTCGCCCAATGCTAAAAGGACTAAGTTTGGCCGACCACCAACTAGGTGGCGGTAGTGAGCAAACGTCAAACTCGAACAAAAACTATGCGAGCGCCACGGTTGGGCAGTTGGCCAACTATCAAATTTTGAAAAAGACCGTTAAATCGGTGTACGATGAGAATTATCAGAGTGTTACGTCTGTTTGTCTGTGCCTCCTCTGTGTCTGCTGCCGTTGTTCCAGTCCACCTTGACCATCGAAGGCCGGTCCGCGAATATCCGCCGAGTGATTTCGGGATCGGTAAAAAGTTACTGTGCGTTTAACACATTCATTAAATGAAAATTGAGGGGAGGAAATCCAAATAATCGGTTTTTGACCAGGTATCTCGGAAAGCTCAGGGGGATAGGACAATGTGTAGATTCTTAGCCAGCACATGTTAGGACGGGTCAGAGAAAGTAGATCCTAATGGACACGATTAAAAATAGAAGGAAATGGATCAGAAGCTTTGGTACGCTAAGCCTAGGAAAGGCAGGAGGGCAGGTACCAAGCAAGAGAAGGGTGACACCGATTTTGAAGCCGACAAAAGTCTGGCGGAAAAGGGCCTTGGTGAGTATGTCAAGGGGGTGCTCTTACTACTGAAGCGACTTTAAAGATCAAAAACCTTTACGAGATCAGCGATGCGGAGGAGCTCGACACGAGACTGAGGCAACAGTGCAAGGTGTAGGTTTCCACTACAGCCGTTCAACTACGGAAAGACTCGGCTGCTGGTCTTGATTCAGCAACCTCTGGCAGATGTTAACAAGTCCGTTTAAGAAGGGACCGAAGACACTAGTAATGGAACTTTAAATGCCCTGACAGAAGCAAGTTGTGTAAGCGATGTGAAGGCGATAAGGCACAAAGCTGTACGAATCCTCCCTAGTGCTTGATTTGTTTCAGGAATCGGAAGAATTCAGAAGAGCTGACAAATCACAGTGCAGGTAACGCAGCTGAACCTTAATCACTATGGCGCAGCCCAGCAATTGCTTTGTCAGGCAGTTTTGTAGGGGATGGATATAGCCATCACAGCGGGCCGATACCGAGTACCTGCCCGTTAACGGCAATTGAGTCGCGGATGAGTCTGGAAAAATGGCGGCGATGTGGACGACGAGTAAATACCCCGTTCAGGAGTTGATGTCTACCCACCCAAGCCCTCATAGGTTTTCGTGGTCGATAAAGTAAACGGGGTCTTATTCTGTAGTTGCTATGCGCCTTCGCCGTGATCGATCGAGCAGTTCACGCAGATGCTGAATTATATAACGGCTAAGCTGACAGGACGATAGCTGGTGGTAATAGTGGGCTGTAGATTGAAACCGTTTCATGAACCTGCGAGGTCTGTTTTTGCTCAAGCACTGATCATGTTCGATGTCGATCTGGCTAATGTCGGTACTAAAAGCATCATTACCCGGAATGAAACGGAATCGATGATGGACGTTACTTATTGAAGTCTTGGGCTAACCAGTGACTAACGGTGAGCAGTTGGTAGCGGTTGATGAGTTCTTCTGACGTTATAATCCGAGTCCTTGGCCTTCTTTCGTCTCGGAGTTACAGAATTTTTGGGTGTACATTCAAGCTATGAAATAATCTGGATGCCATTAAACAAACTAATTGCAGTTCATCCATGTTATGTTATAATTGACAACTTTCAGATTAGCTTTCTCGAGTACCACAAGAACATCAGATTTTCGTTCACCATCCACTTCAAGAAGATCCCATCCACAAAAAAAGGAATCCATAGCAAGAAGTCACATTTTCCTTCATGAGCTTGATGGGAACATATCAGTGAAAGCATTCCACCCACTTCAATGCCGCAAATCCTCCGGAAAGCGCATAGCAGTTCGCTCCTTCAAAGGATCAACAACGACGGCGACGACGACGACGACAATAACGACAGATAAAACATGAATTTCAGGGCACGTAAATATTTTTGCAAAACTCGTTCCAACATACCAACCGAAGGCATGTACCTACCAACGACGTTCCTCCGGCCCAAACCTGGGATTCGATGGTGCGGTGCTGGTGGTGTTCTTGCACACTTTTTGACATAGCCATGAATTTGTCATCACCAACAATTTCAACCTTGGCGAAACGACGACGACGACGACGACGGTGAAACGCAGCATAAGAAATGTGTACCAACAATTCGTCGCTCGTCAACCTCCTCGTCGAACCATCCCTGCGTCGTCATCGTCGTAGTCGTCGTTATCATTTCAGAGCCCCCGTGCCTCGGAGCGAAAAGGGGGAAAAGCATTCCTGAAACATCTTCGAGCTTGGCGTTATCATATCGTTGGGCGCATTTTCCAAATGTGTGTCTGATGATGATGATGATGTTGATGAAGACGACTAAGTTAGAAAAGCAGAAAAGGATGCGTTCCACATTTCGGTCACCTTATTTCCAGCATCCAGAGCCAACCAGCCAGCGGGTGCCATTTCCACGAAGATGACGCATTCCTTGCAAGAAGCACGCTTTGAACCGACCTGGTAGCCTGCAGCCGTCAACCGACCTACCAACCTAGCGAACGGCTTAGTCCCTCGGATCGCTGGCAAAGTCATTTCAACGGATTAGGGTATCGCGCTACTTGGGCGGTGGTTTTCTTCGTCTGTTATTTTCGTCTGTTTTCCACTGTAACTCGGTCAATTTTGAACCGATTGACTTGAAATTTTGTACACGGGTAGATACTATACCTATCTCACCGCATTCCAAGAATTGTGTCAATTGGTTCAAGATTGACTGAGTTATAGTGGAAAACAGACGAATATAGAAGCCACCGCCCAAGTAGCGCGATTCCCTACCTACGATGATGGCAGTAGAAGGGGACATCAATTTTCTCGGAGCTTTATTACCACAACACGGATGCGCGCAGCTGCAAACATCCTCCGCGGGAAAATAGTATAGGTAGCGCAACAAACTGCTGAGGACGTTCTCCGCTTAATGGACGAGTAGAGAGGGAAGAAAAAATGGAACTTCAAAGGAGTACAGCGCGCGGATTTTTACGGAAAATGTTTATCCTTACAGCAAAGGGATTCAAAGGTTGCCTACGTTTCCAACTCCAGCAGCTGCTGGCGCCACGCGTTAGGGGAGATCGGGGTAACTCGCAACCCCTAAGAAATGAGTCGGATTAAGCCATAATTTACTTAATTCTAGCTTTCGGACTTTACAAATACTGGCGTGGGTGAAAAATTAACAAATTGGAGTGGAATTTGCGAAAAAGTTACTCGTCCTCTCGGTGAGACTCGATCTCACCACTTCTACTCACTAGTCAGGCGCGTTGCCAACTACACCACGAAAAAACTTGAAGAACTAGTGACCAGGGACGCCATATATATAGATTTATCTGTATTATACAGATTTTTGGGCATCCGTACAGATGTCGTTTTATATGAAATACAGATTTTTTGAACTAGAGGTGCTATTTTATTTTTGTATGGGATACAGATTTTTCATCGAAATTTTGTATGAAATACAGATTTTTGGAAAGTTCGATACAGATTATTCAAAAAATCATCTGGCATCCCTGGTAGTGACTAACCTGAATTCAAGATCAGCTAAAAATTCTGAGGTGGGTCGTTTTACCCCAACCGACTCTCTCTAGTTGCCTTTGCGGCGCGGGCGTTGCGAGGATGGTTGATGTTTGTTGACAGTCTCGATGTTTACTGAAAAAACGCCATTTAATAATGTGGGAGGAAATACAGTTATCATATCTGCTGAACATAAGGGGCCCCCAAAGCCACAGCTTTAAAGACGTGGGTATTCAGCATGGCCAATGGCCATGCTTTTCGTAATGGAAATTTCTTTCACATCTTTGGACAAAGGGAATCCTCGTGCCTGCTACGCTTGTAAAATTGTCATTGACACAGCAAGGTCTCGGAACAGTGAAAGTGCTGTTTACAGAACACTCAGCTGAGAAGCAAGCTTTGTTCCAATTTGCAGCATACGTCAAGAAAAAGAAAAAAAGATCCGTTGAACTTAAGAATGTAGTACGTACTGTAAAAACAATCTTTGTACACACTAACATTGCACACTGACCAGATCCCGCATTTAGGAGGAATAAATATTTTAAGAATTAAGATGATGTTTTAGAGATTAAGTGTTCTCTACAATATTGTTACTGGTGGGGGTTTCCGACTTGGACATTGCACATGGTGGGATCGGGTGCAGCCTTGAGCCGACAAACATTGACAGTTGCAAGAAACTTCCGCATATCGTTCCATCCATGCTCCGGTGTGCCTAGAAGGCTACACCGGAAATCAGTACTAAAAATGTTGCATTGACCGGTGGTTCCAATCCATTGACTGCGACGTTTCCGCAGTTCTGATTTAATTAAGCCGTCTCGGGTAAAATTACTGCAAAACTGTCGATTGATGACTTCCCAACCCCTCGTCTCTCGTCATTTGGGCTCAATTGATGAAATGGATGTTCAAAATATTCCCTCGGATTGACTGCGAGCAACTGATGGTGGTACAGCCAATTAGGATTAATTATGGATCCGTTCCTGTTGGCTCTGATTCAACCATGGCAGGCGCTTAAGTGCCAACATACATGTTTGTTCGGAACTCGGTTTTGTAAATTTTACCATTTGTCTCGGTCTGTCTGGTCTGGGTGAAGGGTTGGTGCTGGCACAGTTAATATATATCGAAATTAAATTTGTTAATTCGAAAAAAAAAATGCTGAAGTGGTTCATGGTTTGTTTGTCCCGATGATTCATCGGTAATGTTTGCAGTTAGATTTATTGAAATGCAATTAAGCCATTGGGTATTAAATGGTAAACAATTAGTATTAACTTTTGGCTGCTGTAACTGATACTTTTAATCGATAAGTGAGTGGAAAACCATCGGAAACAGCTGGTGTATTTCAAGAGGAATGATTTGAAAAATGTATTGTCTGAAAAAAGTTGTTGCGAATCTAGTCGCAAATAATTTTGCAAGACGGTAGAATACAGAAAATTGAAAGAAGAAAACAGAAGATAGAAAGAAGCAGTAATAGGAAAGACAAGAAACGAATGAAAAAAAAAATGAAGAACAGAAGATGAACAACAGGAAACAGATGACAGTAGACGAGTATCAAAAGTAAGAAGTCTCAGGAGAGAAAAGACATGAGACAAAAAAATAAATGAGAAATAAGAAAACAGAATGAAAAACAATGGAAGAAGCAGGCATACAATAGAAGAAAGGCAACAAAAAAAAAACAGAATATTGGCGAGGTTGGTCATAGATAGAATTCCCTACCGCGTCACCAAGAATTTCTCATAAAGCTATTAAAGCCAGTAATATAACCATGTAATCAAAGTGAAGTCAATTCCAAGTAATATTTTGAAATTCTGAAAGCCGTGATAAAACCAAAACTATTTTTTTAATTCTCATTTTATTTTGATGGTTCTCAGGACCCAAAAGAGAATATTTCGCTTGGCAATGATATTTATAAATACGCCCTTCTCCTATGAGCCTATGTGGATAAAGAAGCTGAAAATTAGAAACAAGTAAATAAACAGAGAATGTAACAAAAAATACAGAATAGAGAATATAAAATCAAAAAACAATAGACCAGATCTTCATAATGCAGGATTCACATACCATACGTCATTGCGCTGTGCTGAACATAGCGAAAATGAATCACCAACCACGACAGCTTCCCACAGCCAAAACATGCTTATCTCCGTCGATCCGGGCTCATCCGAGTGTAAAATTAAATCCCGCACAATGGAAGCTTTTAATCTGCACGGAATGACCTATTTCGTCATCTTAAAGAATGGAAACACGAGCCGCAAGTTCAGCGTTTTTTTTTCTCCTCTCTCTCTCTCGCATCCATCTCTCACATTTGTTCGCACAGTCAGCCCGAGTAACCTCAAATCATGATGATGCCCATTTCGCAAATGGGCATATCACAGCTACTGGGAAAGTGAGACGACAGTGCAGTGCAGTGTGGCTGGACGATGTGACGTGAGTGGGCTCAGCAGTAGTGATATCCAAATCATCCGGACGGTCGGACGAATGGACGAACCACAACAAAGTCCTCTGGAAAAGATTACGTTGCTCATTCCGTTCCGAGGAATGGGGGGAAGCGACTCAAATTTCCTTTGGCTATTTTTTTCCGGATGGGTCCAGTCTTTTTTTCGCTGACACTACACAGGCTGGATGGGCGAGCAGGATATCCCATCGCACTTAAAACGAATGAAAGTCATCAGCTGGATGAAGGATTTTTTTCTCTATCCTCGATGGTCGGGGATGCCAACGAAGGCGACGGATGGATCACTGATGACGTTGCATTCTGCTTGGGGTTTTGGATCCGAGGCCGAGAGTTTCAAAGTATGATTGCCATACTGTGCTGCAAATGTCATCCGGTGGTGTTCCGGTTGTTGAGTTTTAGTTGCTAATTTGTCTTCACATTTTTGTGAGTGGACATTTCTTCCCAAGTAACATTTTTTAGTTTTACAATGCTCTTTTACCAGTTATCTCTGCCAGTTTTTTTAAAAATACCAGACCTTCTTTCTAAAATTCCTTCAGGAGTTTTCTGTTATTCCTCATGGAGTCCGTTCTAGGAATTTTCTACGAAAACTTCTGAGATTTTTGCAGTAGTATCCCGCTCCTGTGATTTTTCCAGGAGATTCTTCTGCGGTCCTAAAGTTTCTTGTTGTATTTCTATTGAAGCTCTTTTTGGGCCACCTCAAATAGTTTCTTCGCAGAATACCTTTAATAATCACATCTAGAATTCTTTCAGGATATTTTTCAATGATTTCGGGATTCATCCTGAAATAACTTATAAATTATCTCAAAGACTTTCTTCTAAAATTTCTTTCAGGCTTAGTTCTGGGACACCTCAAAGAGTTCTGGAAAAAACTAGAAAATAAGAAGAATAATTGGAAAATTGAGAAAATCCCACGACTCCGTATTCGCTAGACCGTCGCTTTAACCACCTAAGCCACAGAACAGATAACGATTCTGCGGAATAAAAAGTCAAACTGACTCCGAGCCCACACTTAAACACTCCTATTTTCACAATTCTATATCTGTTTTGGCTTATATGCCAGGAATTCTATTATTATTAACTCTTTATTAAGGGCAAATTCAGCCCGAGGATGGTTTATTCCCGTTATAGGATATTTGCAGAAGCTCTTTCTGAGATTTCAGCTAGATTTTCATTTTGAGAAGCCTCCTAAAAATTTCCAAGATTTTTAACAGGGATTATACGAAGAATTTCTTTCTTTTGCGTATTTCTCTTGTCATTTTTGGAATTCCTCCATGCGATCTTTTTCAGATTCCTTCAAGAGTTCATTCTGGGATTTCTTCAGCAGTCCGTCTATGATACCTGTAAGAGTTCAATTTGGATTCCTTCAAAAACTTCCTCCTGGGATTCCTTCAGGAATTGTTTGAGGTATACGTCTTGGAGTACCTGTTATTCTACTAGGAACTCATCTCTAGATTGTTCAAAGAGTTTCTTCTGAGATCCCCCCAGAGGTCATTTTGGGATTCCTTCATGACCATGAGTCCCGGGACTATCACAGAAATTTCTAGATATCTTCAAGAAAGGCTTTTCACAATTCCTCAAGAAGATTTTCGGGAATTCCAGCAAGAGTTTCTAGGATTTTTTTCAGAAATTCTTATTTTTTTTTTGAAATTCATTCTAAAGATTCTTTCAGGAGAGTTTTACTGGAATTTGGCATAGAATTCCTTCAGGACTTTTATTCTGGATTTTGTCTAGGAACTTCCGTAATTCCTTCAAGATTTTTTTCAGAGATTCCTCCAGGAACACCTCCTAGTATTCCTTGTGGAAGTCCCTGAGGAGTTCCTTTTGAGATTTCATCTGAGATACCAACAGGAGATTTTTCGTCCGCTTCCCACATCAGTTTCTCCTAGGATTCCTCCATGAACTCTTCCAAGGATTCCTTCAACATTTTTCTATAATCATGGAGAAAACTACTGGAGCAATATCAGAAGAATTCACAGAAGATTAGGAGCTCAAAGAGTTCCACAAGGAATCCTAGAAAGAATTCCAGAAAAAAATCAGGAGGAATCTGAAGGAATATTTTAAATAATCATAGGATTTCCCAGAGGAATCCTAGCCCAAGTAACATTTTTCGATTAGAAGGGGTTCTTAGAATAATCATAAAACCGAAATACAAGTTATAAGGTTTGATGACGGCTTTCAAAACCTCTACAAGACTAACTTGCCATCGAAATGTTACTTGCAAGAAGAGCCCCTGGTTAAATAAAAGATAGATTTCAGTGAATATAAAGCAGATTTAAATTGTGCGAAAACAATGTAACCGTTAATCAAAGGAAAGACAGAAAGCCTACGCGTCCTCCCAATTAACGATGGTGTGGGACCATCCATGAATGACGCAGTATTTTAAGGGGGAGGGGGAGTCTGTAAAAGTGTGACGAGCCATACATAGCGTCAAAGATTGATCAAAAAAATGCTACGTTATTTATGGATGACCCTATGTACTGTTATGCTGGTTCGCGATATGGGAACCAGCAATTCCACTTGGTTTCAGAGATTGTTCAAGCAATTTCAAGGGCATACCAGGGGATTTCAAAAGCATTTATGTAGATTTCAAAAAGTTCCAGGGACGTTTCAGAAGGTTTCAGTAGCTTTCAGGGGATATAAAGGGATTTCAGGAGCGCTTTAGGATGTTTCAGGAAATTTCGGGGGTGTTGAGGGGTTTTCGGGGCATTCCAGGGGGATTCAGGGATGTTAAGAGAATTCAGGGGCGTTCCAGGGTTGGGGTTTCCATTGGCATTCCAGGGGTATTGAGAGGCGTTTTAGATAATTTCAGGGGCATGTAACGGCTTTCAGGGAGTTTTAAAAGTGTTCCGGGAGGTTAGAGGATCATTTCAGGGGTGTTCCAGGGGGTTCCAGAGGATTTCAAAAGCGTTTCAGAGGTTATCAATGGATTTCAGGGGTGTTCCAAGGGTTTTTTTTTAGGGTGTTCGAAGAGGTTTCAGGGGTGATATAGAGGTGTGCCAAGGGATCTCTGGGCACTCCAGGGGTTTTAGGGATGTTTCGAGGAATTCCATGAGTTTCATGGTTTTTCAGGTATGTTCTATGGGATTTCAGATGCGTTACAAGGGTGTCCGATAGGATTTAGGGATATTCCAGGGGCGACAGCGTTCCAGACGTTTTCAAAGGTATTTTCAAGGGATTTCAAGAACGACTCAGGGGTTTTCAACGGTTTCCAATATCGTTGCAGAGAAATTCAGAGTCTTCAAGAGTTTTCAGAGTTTTGCCTTTCTCGTACACCAAGGTGTACCGAAAGGCTATATGTTCATTCCAAAAATGACATTTTGATAGAACCCCCGGAGGGCCAAGTCTTATATACCAATCGACTCAGCTCGACGAGTTGAGATGATGTCTGTGTGTATGTATGTGTGTGTATGTATGTGTGTGCGTGTGTATGTGTGTATGTGTACAAAAATATCACCTCACTTTTGGATAGTAAATATCATCCGATTTCAACGCTTTTGTTTTCAATCGACGCGGAATATTGTCCCATTGTTTCCTATTGAAAATGGTTTGAATCGGTCCAGCCATTCCGGAGTTATGGCCATTCAGGTGTTCCGGACCGGTACCCCAGGAAGGGGCCAGATATGAAATTGCAACAAACCCATGCATGCGACCCATCTAACAACGGCATTTTCGATTATCTGACGAACGGTAAGCAGGAAAATAGTCGCAGATTATATCTGAACCGGTAGTGTTCCGGAACCGGTTCTGGGTGTCCCGCCGGAAGTGGCCAAATTTAAAAGTGAACCACCCATGCGACACATCGCAGCTTTTTCTATAACCTGATGAACGGTAGACAGGAAAATAGTCTCGGACCATATCTAAACCGGTAGCATACCGGAACCGGTTCCGAGTGTCCCACTGTAAGAGGCCAAATGCAAAAGTGAAACAAACCCATGCATACGACACATCAAATCACCGCTTTTTATGTAACCTGATGAATGGTTAACAGGAAAATAGTCTCAGACTGTTCCGGGTAACATAACAGTTTTCATAAACTCAGATCACATATAAATATACCGGTAGTGTTACGGAATCATTTCCGGAGGTCTCGTAAGCAATACAAAATATACTCAGATTACATAAGAGGCTACCGGTGGTGTTGAAGAAGCAGCGTTGGGTGCTTTAGCGAAATTACGAAAATGAACTAAATGAATGCAAGCGATAGATATGTGTAAGAGAACCAAAAACCTAAAAAAAACTAAAGCGATCTCATCAAATCACACCATTTTAGATTCCTGAAACGTAAATTTACAGTAGGATGGATCAACGTTGTATGGAAAAATTAAAATTTAAGCGCATCAGCCAGGAACATTCTTTTAAATCTTTATTTGCGTCTAAAATTACTACGTAAAATTTTGATGCGGCTGGAGGGCGAGCTCTGTAATGTGGTTGATATTTGAATGTGATATAGCATTGGCAATTCAAATTACTACATTACAAATTATACATGAATTTTGCAACCAATGATAATAAAATATAGCATAAAATGTGCAGATAAAACTTTGTCAAAAAGTTCTGTGGAAAAAGTTTAATCCCGGCTAGTAATTGTCATCTTGGTATGAATCAACCTCCAGTGAAGGTGGTCAAGCAGTCAACTGAAAGGACTGATACTTTCAGCTCTGCCCAAACGTTGAATATAACGTTGGAATAAGTGCCCCAATTCGATGATGACCTTGATAAAATTCTTGATTTTCAAAAATTCAGAAATTCGTAGGTGGTACAGTCCCAGATCGCTGTTATGAGCATTTCCCCCTTCTCGTCCATTACCAAAGCACAGAGATTTGGGGCTGATCACTGACTCTAAGGCAAGATTGATTGCGTCGACGTAAAGATCATGAGTACATATTCGACGAGAAAGGCACTATCACCACTAGGTGGATAAATCTGAGTTTTTTTTTTTTTAGTTTTTAGTAATGTGTATTTTAACTTAAATGCTAATTCTACACTCAGTTTTCAGAGTAATTTAGGAGCATCCAGGGGTATCTCAACATTTTTCAAGTGGTTAGAGGGTGTTGCAGGATGCTCAGGGGCTTCACATGGAGTTTCATAGGCGTTTCGTGGTTTTCTTCGGGACTTGAGCAACAGGGGTTTCAGGAGCGTTCCCGAAGTTTCAGGCGGCTACATGGGTATTCCAGAGTGCCACAGGATCGTTCTGGTGATTTTCCAGGAGGTTTTAAAGCGTCTTGGGGATTTCAGAAGCGTTAAAGCTGTTTACAAGGGGTTTCAGAAGTGTTCCCGTGGGTTTCAGTGGGTTGAAAAAGGTTTCAGGGGCGTTATATTGTTCCAGGAAATGTTATGGGTTTCAGGAGTATCAGGAGGTTTTAAGGGCAATATAGAACGGCAGCCTATTTATTGCACCCATAAACAAGTAGAAACGCTCCATAGAAAATCAAAAATCGCTCCATAAAGAATGAACATATGTTCCATGAAAATGATCAATGTTACCCATAAATAATTGAAAACGTTCCATACTTTACAAAAAATGTACCGGTAAAACATAAAATTTTCTCATTAGAAGTGTAATTTTGCACCAATAAATCATACTGAAATGCTCCATAATAAAATACAAATGCTCCATAGAAAAATGCAAATGCTCCATAAAAAAATGAAATTTTACCCATAGAAAATTGAATATTGCTCCATAGAAATATTAATTTGCACCATAAGAAATTAAAATTGCACCATAGAAAATAGATGAATTCTCCATAAGTATTATCAAACTGCATCATAAAAAATATGAATTGCTCCATGAAAAATTGAAAATCCTCCATAGATAGCATATTTTAATAATTTAATTCGACAGGGCTGAATTGATTTACATTGCACTGCTTTAGTGGTGCAAATGTTTAAAGTTATGAAGAATTTTCAATTTTATATGGAGCAAATTGTATTTTATGTGGTGCAGTTTGATAATACTTATGGAGCATTTGTCTATTTTCTATGTTGCAATTTCAATTTCTCATGGTGCAAATTAATTTTTCTATGGAGCAATACTCAATTTTCTATGGGTACAATTTCAATTTTTTATGGAGCATTTTCATGTTTCTATGGAGCATTTGTATTTTATTATGGAGCATTTCAGTATGATTTATTGGTGCAAAATTTCATTTTTAATGAGAAAATTTTATGTTTTACCGGTACATTTTTTATAAATTATGGAACGTTTTCAATTATTTATGGGTAACATTGCACATTTTCATGGAACATATGTTCATTCTTTATGGAGCGCTTTTTGATTTTCTATGGAACATTTGCAATTTGTTATGGTTGCAATAACCTTTTGCCATATAGAACTGTCCCAGGGGATTTCAGAGAAATTTCTGGGTTTACAAAAGTATTCAAGGGAGACGCAGTGGTCTCAAAGAGTTTTCATGGGCGTTTCAGGGAGTTTTAAGGACGTTTCGGGGTTTCCAAGAGATTTTGGGGATGTTCCAAATGATTTTAGAAGCTTTCCAAGGGTTTACAAGGAGTTTAAGAGGCGTTATAGGGGTATTCCGGGTGATTTCAGAGGTATTCTAAGAAGTATCAACGGCTATCCAGAAGTTTTCGTAAAATTTCAGATGCGTCCAGACTCCAGAGGAATTCCAGAGTTTGCCAGTTGTTTGAAGAGCTTCAAGATTGCTCATTGCGTTTCGAGGGCGTTACAGGGGTGCTCCAAATGGTTTCAGGGGCGTTTTAGGGGATTTCAGCAGCGTTAAAGGGATTTTCAAGCGGTTTCAGAGGCGTTCCGCGGGTGTTCCATGAAGTTTCAGGGGAGTACCAGATTGTTTCAAGGGCGTTGCATTTCAGTTGCGTTCCAGATGTTTCCAGGGATGCTCTCTAGGTCTCAGTGGGCAGCAGGGGCGTTTCAGGAGATTTTAGAAGATTTCAGGGACAGGACGTCCAACGGAAATTCCCGTAGAACCGTCCAGGAACAATTACTAGATATTTTCACTCCCGTGGAATAATGCACGGCAAAATATATGAAAACGAAAATTCTAGTACCAACTATACTGACGTGTACAGCATAACTGTCCCATGTTAATAGGGATTCTCACACGACAGTTTGGGCGATGAAACTTACAACGGATTATATCAGCCGTTTGCCTAAGTGAGGCTCATTAACAGAGAAATATAGCTCTCAGTGTTCTCAAGGGAGTCTTAGATGGGCTTCAAAACGTTTCAGGAGGATTCATGCAATTTGAAGGGGTTTCTGCGGTCTTCAGAAGAGCTTAAGAGAAGTCAAATTCCCGGGGATCTCATAAGGAGTTGGAGCCTTCCAAACGTTTCATGGTGGTTCAAGGAGTTTCAGGGGGCTTAACAATACCTTATGAGGGTCTTAGTGAAGTTACAGAAGGGTTTTAGAGGCGTTTTCATATTCGATTCAAGGTATTTCAGGGTTGAGGTTTCAGGGGGTTTCATGAGGCTTTACGAGGGTTCATAGAAGTTCCCGTGGGTGTTGGGGGCTGGATGGGTTTCAAGTCGTTACGAAGCGTTTCAGGAGGATTTATTCATTCAATTTTAGAAAAGTTCACGGCGGTTTCAGTTGGATGTTAAGGCGTTTCACAACTTTTCAAGAGGTTTCTTCTTCTTCTTCTTTATGGCTCGACGTCCTCACTGGGACTTGGCCTGCCGATTGGTCGTCACCAGCGGGTAACCAATCGATCAACTTTTCAGCCCAATCTGACTTTCGTTTCCATAGATTTGCGCTCTTGAAAATTCGAGGGGTGGCTTCGTCATATATTCGCCTTAAGGGATTTCAGAATATTACGCTCTTAGGTTAGCTTATACTCAAAGGGGTTCTTGGAGACCCTTAATAACCATGGAGCTCACCACTTGGCATAGTTCTATGAGGCTGTGTGAGCATAAAGTTAGTTCATCTAGCTTCGAATGATAACCTAGTTATACTTGTTGACTAAATAATTTTGGTTCCCTTTTCAGATTTAAATAACGTATCATTGCTCCCTCTTTCCTTCAACTTAAACATACCTTGAACACTGTTCAACTTCCGTTTCCGTAAAGGTAAACCCTTCCAAAACGTCATCTAAGAAGAATTGAAGTAAACTTATGACACTTATGACATGTGATAATGACGGTTGGTTTCTATGAAGTGTGCATATTACATTTGCGAATAGGGCTTTTTACGGGTTATGTACTCAGCTTAAATCCCGTAGCTTGCAAGGGAGCGTCCATAAATGACGTAGCGGTTTTGGTGGATTATGAACTCCCCCTACCCTCTCGTAGCATATTTTCCCATACCTTATACAGTGTATCAAACAATTGTCCGTACAGCAATTTTTTGGTCAAAATCATTTTTCATTTAAATGATTATAACTTTTTTATACGTCAATCAAAAACGCTGAAATTTTGACTAATTCTAACCCATATATTAAAGCTCCATTGGTAAAATTTTGAACGAGATCGAATAAGTTTTCTGAAAATTATAAAACTTTTAGTAAAACTTATAAAATTTTTGAATACATTTTTAAAACATTATATCTCAATATGTACTTGATGAAACTTTTTCAATATTTTTCGTGTTACAGCTTATACCTAAGGCTTTCATATACAGCTTCGTTAAAGGTTTTATATTCACTACAAAAAATATGAAAAATCTGTATATGTTCAGAGTGTCATTTGGAAATTTATCATATTTTGATCAATAAAAGTGCCAAGTGTTTTCAACTTTTTTAAACTCTCTTAATGATATATTTTCATACAGGACCTACTAAACTACATATGAAGAGTAGGTCCTATGGATTTTTCGTTCAGTTAATGCACTTTTATTGGTGGAAAACGTTTGGCAGATTATATGTGCAAAATATGGTAAATTTTAAAACATCGTCAACTACATACGCACATTTTTAATATTTTTGTAGTGAATATAAAACCCCAAACATGGCTGCATATGAAAGTCTCAGGCATTAGATGTAACACAAAAAAAAATTGAAAAAAATTAATCGAGTACATATTGAGATATAATGTTTTAAAAATGTGTTCAAAAATCTTATAAGTTTTACTAAAAGTTCTATAATTTTCAGAAAACTTATACGATGTCGCTCAAAATTTTACCAATGGAGCTTTAATATATGATTCATGATTGGTCAAAATTTTAGCGTTTTTGATTGACGCATAAAAAAGTTATTAACATTTGAATGAAAAATTATTTTGACAAAAAATTTGATGTACGGGCAATTGTTTGATACACTGTACATGGTTCGTAGCAAAATCAGAGACTCCTCCATCCCCCCTAAAATGCTTTATCATTTATGGATGCTCTCCAAACGAAATTTGCTCCGCATAAAACGCTGATATGTACTTCTGATCTCTAGCGTGCGCAGCTTTTTCTTTTTTCTCACTCACTCTCTTAAACAAACCCGAGAAAGAAACAGTTGAAAGAGAGGGCACTTTGCCCCCTCTTTTATCTCGCTCTTTCTTGTGTTTACCACAGAGAATGAGCGAGAAAAAAGAAAAAGCTGCGCACGCAAGTTCTGATGGCCCTTTAGAAAGTAGATTAAATCAAAGTATTTCCCTTTCAAATTCCTATCAGTAGATCTAATTCACACATGCACCTAGCTAGGTCCTCCAGTTACGTATAGTGATAAACTGACCCACATTCTTCCGCCGTTCACCCTTCCGCCCACCCGCCACGATCCTATTCAATTAATCACCGGCGTGTGACTTTTATTAAATAAAAATACATTCACGGGTGACACAAATGAGAAATAATTATGCGGGATGTTTGCGAAACTTGAACCGGCCCGGTGGCGAACGCATCCGACACTAACCGGTTCCCCGCTAACCCCTCGGCTCCCAGACCCGACGACAAAATTCATCCGGCCTTCGCAGTTTTCATTCATGGTTTGGTGACCATCACCGACCGTCATCATCATCAGTCAACCAGCTAGCCAGGAGCAGCCGTAGCAGCAGCAGCACCGCCATGCTACCACGCTGCTGTCTACCACTATCACCGTTGTGTAATCGGTGTGTAGGTATGTGATGTGAAAAGCAGTAGTGGCTAATGTTGGATGGTGGTGGGATTTCGTCGAAAAAAAAACAAAAAATAATCGCCCCCACTGTGACAGTCAGTACGCTGGCCGGGAAAACCGGGGCTTCATCGGGGCCGGATGTCCGCCGGAACTGGTGGCGATGCCCACCGGACCGTGGCACGGGTTCAAGCCAATTGCAATCGAAGCAGGCAGCAGATAGCCGGAGCGCGGTGATGATGATGGACGCAAATATAATAATGAGTTAGATAAAATTGAAAGCGAGTGGTCATTAGGGGTTTTCCGGATGAGCTGACAGCGAGCCCCTCGGTGAAATGTGGAACATTCCAGGGTTGACAGTTTGGTGAAGAGCTGAATATATATTTATCGATATGAAACCGATTTGTTTGAGTTTAACATTTCCACTATTTCAAACGATTGGGCTCAATAGTCATGTTCTCCGCGAAGCAAACAAATTGACCGGATTTCATGAAAACAGTTCCCCGATGTAGGTAAATCCGACTTGTCGCAGGACACCTTCTCGGGCAATGTTAATGACTAGTTTCCACCTGGCAAGTGTGGCAGGAATCTCCAATTCTTGGAGAAAACTCCGGAGGAATTCCTGGAGGAATCTCCGGAGGAATTCCTGGAGGAATCTCCGGAGGAATTCCTGGAGGAATCTCCGGAGGAATTCCTGGAGGAATCTCCGGAGGAATTCCTGGAGGAATCTCCGGAGGAATTCCTGGAGGAATCTCCGGAAGAATTCCTGGAGGTATCTCCGGAGGAATTCCTGGAGGAATCTCCGGAGGAATTCCTGGAGGAATCTCCGGAGGAATTCCTGGAGGAATCTCCGGAGGAATTCCTGGAGGAATCTCCGGAGGAATTCCTGGAGGAATCTCCGGAGGAATTCCTGGAGGAATCTCCGGAGGAATTCCTGGAGGAATCTCCGGAGGAATTCCTGGAGGAATCTCCGGAGGAATTCCTGGAGGAATCTCCGGAGGAATTCCTGGAGGAATCTCCGGAAGAATTCCTGGAGGAATCTCCGGAGGAATTCCTGGAGGAATCTCCGGAGGAATTCCTGGAGGAATCTCCGGAGGAATTCCTGGAGGAATCTCCGGAGGAATTCCTGGAGGAATCTCCGGAGGAATTCCTGGAGGAATCTCCGGAGGAATTCCTGGAGGAATCTCCGGAGGAATTCCTGGAGGAATCTCCGGAGGAATTCCTGGAGGAATCTCCGGAGGAATTCCTAGAGGAATCTCCGGAGGAATTCCTGGAGGAATCTCCGGAGGAATTCCTGGAGGAATCTCCGGAGGAATTCCTGGAGGAATCTCCGGAGGAATTCCTGGAGGAATCTCCGGAGGAATTCCTGGAGAAATCTCCGGAGGAATTCCTGGAGGAATTCCTGGAGGAATCTCCGGAGGAATTCCTGGAGGAATCTCCGGAGGAATTCCTGGAGGAATCTCCGGAGGAATTCCTGGAGGAATCTTCACATTCATATCACATTCCAAATGGTCGCGCTTCTTGTGAATGAAGTAGATTATGTCTTCCTCCCACTCCTCCGGTATATGTTCCTGTCTACAGACAGGTAGCGAACTTTTTGAGTCCTTTGATGAGTATAGCGCTCTATAGGTCCTTACTGCGGGAGTGCCATGTGGTTACTTGAATTGAGAATTATGAGCAGCATTCATTTGTTCACACACCACTTGTCATACATTTCCGTAGAAACTATGTTTAAAACCAGAACCATCTCGCCAACGAAACCACTATGAAAATATATGAAGCAAGCAAAATTTTTGAATACACAAACGACTCATGAAGTGAGCCTCTACAACTCTACTCCAAACAATAAGAAACCCAATAAAACGTACTCTGACTGACTGTGAGCCACAGCGTCTTGTTTCCGCTTCTTCTTTGGTCGTTACTACACACCTACCGAGCTGCTTGCAAAGCCCATTTGTACACAATAAAACCACCCCATTTACGGCAGCTCCGGTACAAGACATTCCGGAGCTGTTGGCCCGGGTGTATCTAAAAGCCTAACGACGACGACGACGACATCGCATTTGAGTGAGGGAACCAGGTTCGTTTGTTGCTGAGTTGTCATCGTCATCACCGAGGCGAAGCAATCCCACATACTCAAACACACTCACCGCACCGGGCGGGCGGCGAGGCGCATACACGTAGAGACAAATAGCAACAGCAAACCATGTCAACCGTAATTGGATTTACAATGTGGGCTCACAATAAAAGTTAATGTCCCGAATGAATGTTCATTTCAATTGCACCCACTGCTTGTGCCACCTACCTACGGGAGAACCCCGCTCTACGAGTCCAAGTCGAGCAGCGACAGAAACCGAAAATAAAAACGGCATGCTCGGAACCTCTAAATGGGGTTGCACGGTACTTTACAATCAATTTCGGTTGGGCACGTGAATTGAATTCCATGCGTGTGGAACAGGTGCCCTCGTCGACAGCCGCCTTTAAATCGGGAAACGGATCGTATGCGGTCCATTATAGGGTGGCTTTATGCTTTTTATGACATTGATTTCGGTATCGGTATTAGGTGAATGGGTATGGTGGGCTTTTTCTGCGCAGTAGATCTGCTCGATTAGGCAGGATGTCAATCAATTTGAAACTGACGATGACGTTGGATGTGGGATAACCAGTTAGATTGGAAGGTTTCTGTATGAAAGACCGCATACAATTTGAAACGTATAAAGTGTCATCCCTTGTATGATAAGAGTAAATGTAATGAAATACCATTGAGGCATGCCATATGTAGTTTAGAATGTCTTGACCATTAATCAATTGAAGTCCAAGTTTAAGCTTGAACTTCCGTGTTGTTACTCTACTACTTCGAAATCAGCTGCGCTTACATAAGGAATCAAATGACTTCTGCTTGCGGTTAATAGGCATCCTCACTGAATTGTGGGCAACACAATGGCGAGTTGAAAAGAAAAAAGCATCCACATTGCACTATTTGGCACAAGTTCCTACCTCATGCATTCACGGGTCAGTCGATTGCTAAGACCGCCAGCTAAGATTTGTACGTCTAGCTGGTAATGTATCCTGGGCACTATTGCCATTCAGACTTCAGCTAGATTGGTGTGTCCCCAGCGTCTGTTCATCAAGAAGGTGCGGTTCAAACAGCGTGTTGCGGCATTCAGCGACTGAGTATGAAATGCTACGCTACCAGAAGCTACGTCTAAAATGGCAGCCCCACCACGCTTGATAGAGGACCTTGCTTAGACCAACAACCCAGACAACCGGCTCCGTGGTCGTGTGGCTAGGGTCACTAAGCTCTTAGTCGCATCGTACTGAGGAGCGTGGGTTCGATTCCCGCCGCAGCTGTCAGGAAAAGTTTTCGGCTGTGCCACTGGGCGTTGCATGCTAGTCCGTTGTCTAGTGTCGTGTTTCCTTCAAAGAGCGAAAAGCTCACTGGAAGCATTGAACGTGTCCGTGTAACCAGTCATCGTATAAGATGATGCATAAGATGATAAAGTGGAGGCCATATGCGTGCATGCCTCCATTTAGGCGCATGTAAAATGTACGCATATCGCCTCCACTTTAACATCTTGTACAACATCTTATACGATGACTTGTTGACTGGGAAGCTTCTGTCTCCAAAACCCAAAAACCATTACAGACACCGAAAACGAGAAATATGAAACTGATTTAACGACTTGATCAAAATCGCCAACCGATGCTGTCGCAATGCAAGACAAAGAGAACTTTTAAAGCCAACTGAATGCGGTCGTGAATAAGATTCCAAAAGGTGATATCAAGTTTCTCATGGGCGACTTCAACGCGAAGGTTGGTTCCGACAAATCGCACTATGGGACGCCATGGTCTCGGAGAAATGAGCGAAACGGAGAGCTGTTTGCAGAGTTTTGTGGCAACAATCACATGGTGATTGGGGGAACACTCTTTCTCTATCAACCACTTTGTGCACATGGGTTTTCCGTGATTGCGTCACGAAAAATCAAATTGACCTTATCTGCATCATCCAAAAATGGAGTTGCAGCCTTCTTGCTGTGTGGAACAAATATTGCGTCCGAGCATCATCTCCTAATCGGTGGGATCCGGCTGTACATTGCGAGGACCAATCGGCAGCAGGAGAAAATCGGGCGCAGGTTCAACACACATCGACTGGAGAACACTGCGGTGAGAAGGTCCTTCGTCGAGGAGCTGCAGAAACGTGCTGCGGATATTCCGGAAGATGGAAGCGTAGAAGATCAATGGAGCACCATCAAGAACGTATTCATCGCCACCATAGAGAACAACTTGGGTGAGCTACGCATTCGGAATAAGCAGTGGATCACAGATGACACCTGGGGGAAGATAGAGGAGTGAAGGTACGTCAAAGCCACGATAGAGCGAGCGAAAATAGGGGAAGCAAAGCCGTAGCCCGTCAGCGCTATTCGGCTCTCAAGACGAAAGTGAAACTGTTCTGTAAACGAGACAAAAGAGCGTGGACTCCCAGGGCAATCGCATATCAGCCGAGATGCTCAGAGCTGACCCGTAGTATCCGCACAACTGCTGCATCAGTTATTCTGCAACATGTGGGAAACCACGACATTTCCAGCCGGCTGAGTGCAAGGCGTCTTAGTAAAGGTACCCAAAAAGGGTAACTTGGCTGTATGCGATAATTGGCAGGTCTTACCTTCAACGTCAACAAGACCAAAACGTTGGATGTAAACACGGTCAACCCTTCCAGCTTTACGGTAGTTGGACAAGCAGTGGAGAATGTTGAAAGCTTCAAAAATCTTGGTCTTCAAATGGCGGCACCAATATCGAAATAGGAGCACGGATCAAGAAGAAGAGGGCTGCTTTTGTGAGTTCAACCCATTTCCGCCCAACGATCTATTTTGAGATCAGATCCTTCGAACGCCCAATGATCTATTTTAAGATCAATAGCTTTTGCGATTGCCGTGGAGCAATGAGGCATGTTGGAAGACTAGTGTCTTCAGCAAAGTTGTTGAGGAGCTCAGGAGCTCTACGATAGTACGTAATTTAACGCATATTTGATCCAGTAGGCGGCGCTAGTGAATGTAAAACTTTTTGCTTTGATAGCCTTTGCACAGACAAACAGACGTAACTCTTAGAAGAAACTCATCAAAAGTTTTTGAAAGGTGTCTTTTTCATGAGCACATTGCCACCTGTTGAAATAACCGAGCAAGACACTGTCGGCCGTGATGAATTTTGATTTGACGTTTTAGACGCACACTACTATGCCCGTAATTTTCGTTTGCATCATTCAGCAACGTGTACACTGGCAAACGTCAGAGTGTTACGTCTGTTTGTCTGTGGCCTTTATGTCAACAGCCGTTGCCAGTATTGTCGTGCTCGTGTTGTGAATATGAAGCGTGATGGTTTCGACGGTTGGGTCAGCAACCTATAATATGGCTCAATTCTTGTCGAACATCCTAGGGAACATCGTGGGGAAAACTGGATACCATGTTATTAACAGTTTTGAATTTGCGGAAGAGGTAACAGGCATGCAGGTTCCAGAGGAACACGTCCTGTTTTCACTGGACGTTAAGTCGCTGTACACGAATGTTCCTGTTGCGTACGCCTTGGAGTGTATAGAGGCAAGGTGGGACGAGGTAGCGAAATACACAAGGATAGACAAGCGTGGTTTCCTAGCGGCGGTTGAATTAACTTTGAATTCGACTTTCTTCGTCTATCGGGGTGTGAGCTACTCACAAACTTTCGGAGTGCCGATGGGATCACCGTTGTCACCGGTGATAGCCAACCTCGTAATGGAGAGGTTAGAGCAGGAAAGCATACGTAAGTTGGAGGGACATCGAATCAGTATGGTGGTGTACAGACGGTATGTTGACGACTGTTTCTGTATCGCACGTAAGGAGCACGTGGGCAAAATTCTCGAGGTGTTCAACGGTTTCCATGACAGATTACAGTTCACGGTGGAATATGAGGAGGATGGACGTCTTAAGTTTTTGGACATGATGCTGTTCCAAAACAACGGACGTGTGGAGAAAACTTGGCTGCCAAAACAAGAAAACGGGCGTTATTTGGATTACAACTCCGAGAGTCCTTTCACGCACAAACGCAACACAGCGATCGCTCTGGCGAATACAGCGATCAAACTCACGGATGCGGAAAACCGCCCACAAGCAATAGACATGGTTAAAAGGATATTAAAATGCAATAATTATCCGGAATGGTTCATTGTAAATGTCCTAAAGCAAAGAGTGCATAAGCATTACAATAGACTGGAAGATGGGAAAGAGGTGGAGGAAACAAAGTATGTTTCCACACCTTACATCCCACACTTAAGTGAGAAACTTAATAAAATTCTCTAGAATAATGGGTTAACTTTGGCAGTTAAGGCAAAAAACAAAATAAAGGACGAGATTTTCACCAAATTAAAAGACCCCATTCCACCAGGGTCGCAGAAAAATGTGGTGTACTCCGTACCGTGTGGAACCAATGACGGTAAGGTGTATATCGGACAAACAGGCAGAAAACTGGACACACGAATAAACGAGCACAAGAATGACGTCAGAAGAAACGACAACAGAACAGGATTAACGCAACACACACTATGTGACGGACACATTTTCAACTTTGACGAAACTAAAATAGTAGAACGAATTGCTGACCAGGAAAGCAGGATTGCAGCGGAGACATTCCACATCAAGCTGGCAGGCGAAAACAACACAGTCAACCTCCAACGTGAATGTGGAACGTTCAACGCAAACTACAATGCGTTAGTGGTTAAGCTGAGACAGATGACGAACGATGAGCGACGACGACGAGAAAACGAAAACCAACGACGAATATCACAACCACGACGTACCCCACCAGATAGTGGTACGTGATCGCCCAGCAGAATAGGAGGTGAAAGTTGCTGCGGTGATCTGAATGTGAGTTGTGATGGGAAAAAAGTTAATTGTGCTTAATGTTATATGTTAATTGTTAAAATTGTGTATCTTTTTCAAATAAATTTTAGTGTCTGAGGATGGCTGAAAGAAAAGAGTAGGCCGAAACGTCACACAGATAAAAAGCGTGTTTTCTTTGGCTCACCGAAAAATATCAATAAAAATGATAAATAAAATATGAAGCGTGGTTGCAATGCTTAGTATATCTAGCATAAGTTGAAACCATTCTTGGGTTATGTTAGGACCAGGGTTGTGCAGTTTCAGGAGGGTCAATGTCGAATGACACTCGCTCTAACCATCACTTCATACGACAAACGCAGTCCATCAAAACATAATCGATTCACGCAAAAGCCACTCAAGCCAACCCTCGTTCAATGCAGAGTCAACCACATCCAACAGCAGCGATCGTCTCTTGTTTTCGAACCACACGATGAAACACCGAAGCGAGTTTTTGTTCTACGCTTTGCATTCTATTCATAGGGCGTGCTATGTTTGTGTTTGCTGCGCCATGCAATACTACTTAACAAATTGACCCTCATCCTGGCATTTTCAGACGAGAGTCACCCAGCAGTGAGTGACATAGCTCTGCGTCGGAACGACGGTTAAGAAGCGTTCGGCTACTCAAGAGATTTGCTGAGAAAGAGCGTGGCGGTGGCAGCCACCGTATAAATGCGTTCGTCTCGAATGTGTTCGATAGCAACATAGAGACGGTCGGCTGTAGCGTTGATGGAGGAAGAAGGGCAATGTTGATGTTGCGGCTTTTTTGTGTTATGATGGTGATAATGCACAAGACTGGTTAGGACGACTTGTCGCTGAACTAAACCACATACCGACAGCAGGTTCTATTTCGAGCAGCTTCAATACTGCAAATTTATTAAACTATTATTACATGAATTCATATTACATATTTTATTTTACAATGTAGTATTTGCTCTCGCGACAGACGTATTTCCTAACCGGAGTGCAGATCCTACTTCGTTCACGGACTAAACGACACTGCCGAATCATAAAGCTATCGCTACCGTCGGCCTTCGTGCAGCCGTTTGTACATTCCACTCGTGCATCAGGGTTACCAGTTCCAACCAACATCAAAGCGTACTAAACAGTACGCAACAGGTTAAGTGTGGAGTCTCCGGTGAAGTTGATCATCCATGGCACTAGTGAATCTAAGAAAATCTAAACTGCTGTATCTTGAGAACCAGATCACTTAAAACAATTTCGTCTTCGACAAAGTTGATCAGGACATCAAGAGCTGTCCGATAGTAGACTAGATGATAATTGGTTTATCCGCTTGGTGGCGCTAGTGAGTCTTAGAAATCCATACCACTTAGTAGAATTTCGTCTTCGGTAATGTTGATCAAAGCATCAAGAAGTATCCGGTAGTGAACAAGTTGATTCTAGGTTCATCAACAAGGTGGTGCTAGTGAGTCTAAGAAAATCTAGCCTGATGTATCTCGAGAATCAGATCACTTAGAAGAATTTTGTCGTCGGCAAAGGTTATCAAGACGTCAAGAGCTATCCGATAATTAAGTAGTTGATTCCACGTTTATTCGCTAGGTAGCGCTATTGAGTCATAGAAATTCTGAACTGCTATATCAGACCACTTAGAAGAGCTTCGTCTTCAGCTAAATTGATCAGGACATCGATAGTGAACTAGATGATTCTTGGTTTATCTGCTAGGTGAATCTAAACTGCTCTATCTCGAATACCAGACAACTTATAACAATTTTTCGTCTTCCAAAAAATGGATCACGATAATAAAAACTATCTAAACTAATGGACTTTAGTCCGCTAGGCGGTGCTAGTAAGTCTCAGAAATTTTAAACGGCTGTACATTGAGAATTGAACCAATCCAGAGCTATCCGATAATGAACTAGTTGATTCTAGGTTATCGCTAGGTAGTGCCAGTAATTATTAGAAGTTTTTAACTGCTTTATCTCGAGAATCAGATCCCATAGGTCAATTTCGTCTATGACAAAAAGTTTATCAGGACATCAAGAGCTGTCTGATGATAAGCTAGTTGAACCTAAATATATCCGCTAGGTGGCGGAGGAAAGTCTTAGAAATTCTAAACTTATATTTCTCGAGAACAAGACTACACAGAAAAAATTACTCTTCGGCAAAGTTAATCAAGACATGAAGAGCTAGAATCAAGCACAAGTTGATTCTACGTTTATTCGCTAGGTGGCGCTAGCTATTTTTAGAAATTTTAAACTGCTGTATCTCGACAATCGGGCCACATAGACGAATCTCGTCTTCGGTAAAGTTTATCAAGATATCAAGAGATATCCGATAAAGAGCCATTCATAAACCACGTAGGCTTTTTGGGGGAGGATGGTTCAGCCAAAGGCTGAACTTATTCTTTTGGAATTTTCAGGTAGTTTGGCCCAAATATCAATGGCGATTTAATAAGTATTTAATTATTTATATTTGAGCTTGCTTGTTGCATCGCTTTATCTTTTCATTTAAAATATCTCATCAAAGACGTTGAGAGCCACTTTAAGAGCTTTTAAAAAACACAGTTTTGCATGTGCATATATTGGTAATATGCAACTTACTTCCAAAAATATTGATAATTTTCTCAAAAAATAGGCAATTTTCAGCCAACATTTCCTTGAATTCCAAAAACAACACGTCTCTATTGTTCCATGTGTTTTTTATTTTTTTTAAATGCTTCCAAGAGATATTTTTTTTTATTTTTGCCCTAAGCTGTTATAGAATTTCAGAGAAAACTCCTACTCTTGAATTATCTTTCATCTTCTTCTTCTTTATGGCTCTACGTCCGCACTGGGACTTGACCTGCCTTGCTTCAACTTAGTGTTCTGTTGAGCACTTTAACAGTTATTAATTGAAGGGTTTTCTTTGCCTGCCATTGCATGAATTTATATATTGTGAGGCAAGTACAATGATCAGAGTTGCACTCTGTCACTGTCAATGGTAAGAAAATAGCTGATTTTGGTAGGCCGACTGCGATCCAAGTCAGCGTGTGCTCAATTGAGTTACCGTCACTTTCCTTGCTCCATCAGAACTGGACTGATAGTGATGGTGTATGGATATCACTGATAGACCATCTTTTAAATTCGTTTTAAAATCCAAATGAAGATGTACCAATATGATATTTTAATATGAAGTATAAAATAACAAGTTTTGCATGGTTATAAAAAAGTTTGAGTTTGGGCGAACACCACTTAAATATCACATTTGTCGCAATGATTGTGATCTAGAGTGCGGGTCAATACCAAATCATTGTATGTCATTGTCGGTTTGATATTGAACGGCCTGGAGTGATAGTGACAATGGTGCAATATCAGTAGTCACCTGACAAGACTGATGTTGCGCAACTCTGACAATGATACACTATGCCCAGGGAGTCGAGAAAATGTTCTCGACCGGAACGGGAATCGAACCCGCCGTCTCCGGATTGGCGATCCATAGCCTTAACAACTAGGCTAACTGGAAATCCCGACTCTTGTACCAAAAGGGGTAATAAAAATCTCTGCATACGAAGCAATGCGTTTTCAAGTGTTTTTGGGTATCTTTGATAAGAAACTAAAATTGAAAATAATAAAAAAAACAGTCGGAAATCCGGGTGTTTTTGAACCACCCTATGCATTTTTTAAGAAAAACTGTTTTAAATCGATCAAAAACTTTTTTACAAAACTTAGCACTAGCATTAGCATTAAGCAAGTCGCATAAATTCGTAGGTGGTACAGTCCTAGACCGCTGATATGAGGGTTGCCTCCTTCCCGTCCAAACCAAAGCACAAGGGACTATTCTCTGACTCTTAGACAAGACTGACGCAATCCTCCAATGGTCGAGCACTGTCCTGGCCACGTCCTTGCGACTGCTGAGGAATGGGAAAGGATGGTTAGTTTTGGACACCTATGAAAAATATAGACAGCTCTACGATCTCTCAGGCCTAGGTGTCACGGGAATTTGGGTGTTGTTAGTGGAAGGGTAGACTCCAAAGGATACGATTGGTGAACGTTTAGGCACGCCATTGTTAGACTGCTTCAAATCAGTTGATCAAAAACTTTTTTACAAACTTGTACAAAAATATAGACCTATACAACTTTGCCGAAGAGTTCATTTGACTATTCGGATCAGTGAAGAGAATTGTCAGACAAAAGAGACACAAAACAAGCAGCAAAGAAGACGCGGCGATTACTCTTTATCCCAACTGGTAACAAATAATGACATGACCTCGATTTTTTTTTGTTGCAGACAAAACGGAAGCTGAATTTGTTGCGAACTTTTCAACTCGTGAATAATCAACTGTAACTAACCCAAAATCGAAACTTTTTGTTGATGCATCTTCAGCAGCCTTGCAGTGTTTACCTACTCGAAGTTACCGCTCGAAAACCACAATGCAAACCTTAAAAATCTCTAAACTCGTGGTGCACGATCTTTATCCTATTCTGTTCAAGTTGGGACAAATCTATGTCGCATTGGGTAGAATGTCGCAACAAATTCAGGTTGCGACATTGTCGCTATTGTTGCGTGATGATTGAATTTTGCTTCACTGATTCGGATCACCCTTATTTTCATGTACATTAAAATGGTGGCCTTATTATTAGCAATAACTTTGTAGAATACCATATTTGTCTAAATCATCATATGGGGGAGATAAATGCAACTTTCTTCGTAAATCTATGCCCCACTGTGTATTTAAACAAAGGTTTCATAATCAGATTTCCGATTAAAAGACTGCAAAAACTATCACTTGTGGTCTTCGAGCGTTAATGGGTTAAGAAATGTAGGTATGTAAAAACAATCAGATTAGTCGACACACCAACATCCGAATTTTTAACTCAAACGTGAAATCTGTGCTTCTTTACGCCAGTGAAACCTAATATGTATCAGTGGAGAGCACTCAACGGTCTGTAGGTATTCATCAATAGATTCCTGCGGTATATAATTCGTGCATGGTGGCCTCATAATTGGATCTCCAACGTGGAGCTCCATCGTCGATGTCATCAAAAGCCGATAGCGACAAAAATTCGAAAGTGGAGGTCGGTCGGCCACACTCTACGCAGAGGCGGAAACAAAATCTGCAAACAAGCGTTTGACTGGAACCCAGCAGGACATCGCAGCAGAGGCAGACCCAGAGGCTCATGGCGGCGCAGCCTCAATAACGAAATCAAGCAATTCGACAGAAATATGACCTGGCCACAGGTCCAGGATGGAAATCTTTCAATTCGGCACTCTGCACCACCTTGGGTCTTATACTCTGTATAAGACGCCGACTATTCCGGTGACCTTGGAACCACGTTTGTGTGAAAAGTACTGCGTACAATTCTTGGTGGAAAACTAGAAAATGGGGTGTGGCGATGATGCATGAATCATGAGCACGATCAAATGTACAAAGAAGCAAATATTGTGAAATGAATAAATTCAGCCGAATTACGGAAAAAATATTCAGCGAAAAAAGGCATTAAAAGTTTCAGAACAACTATTGAAATTAAAATAAGATTTTGAACAAGATTCAATGTTCTATGGCTATTCTGTTGGGGTGCATTGACTTTTACAATCACAACAAGCACTGTGTTGATATGCAAACCAACGATTCTATGTCACGACCCCGGCTTAAGCAGAGCTCCCGTCCCTACAGTTTCCGACTAGATATCATAACAAAATCGGATCCCTGTTTTCAATGTGCCACATATCAGCAGCTGGTACATTCCGATCTCGCTCGTGCCATATTTAGCAACAAATGCCACACATCCAGTTCATTATGCAAACATGCAAATTTTAATATACAAATTCCGTTCGGAAAATATATGCAGATTAGATATAGTAATAATTCAGCCATGCTGAGCTCTCGAAAATTCACCTACCCACCTCTCGCGAAACACCCGGTCCGTTTCACTAACGCAACGCATTCACATATTAATCACGCGGAATCCTGCTGAACTGTTCCCCCGTCGCGCACACACACACACACTTCCCCACTGTGGCCAGAGAACGCAACGCAACGATTAGAGATTGTCATCGCGGAGTGACGCTATGCTACTTGTTTAGCGATTCTGTTTGTGTGCTAAGCTCATCAATATTTCCCACAAAACCATTCGGCGCGCGACCGGCGGTGCACCATCAATATCCAACACCAGCAGCGGGTAGTAGATCAACGATCAACCAACAACGGTCAGAGTAGAATGTGTGTATGTAACTACGGAGGTAGGTATTCGGAGTAGATCCATCAGTTTACATAAATCACTTGTCCATCTCCGCCACCGCCTGGTTGCTACTAGGTCCGAAGCGTGCACGCTATGTCTGAGCCAGCAGATTATAAAAATTGAATGTACATCGGGTTTCTTTCCACCAAACATCAGTATTCAAGCTATATTTTGATTTGCAGAAGGTTTCAAAATATTCTATCGGTGAAAATTTTTCCATACATTTTGTATGGGAGCGAAATTGGCCGAAAATGAGAATTTCATGTAAATTTGTATGAAAAACAGCTAAAAAGGTGCAAAAATCAAAATTTCTCCGATGAAATATTTTAAAACTTTCTGCAAATGAAAATATAGCTTGAATACTGATGTTTGGTGGAAAGAAACCCGATGTACATTCAATTTTTATAATCTGCTGGTTCAGACATAGCGTGCGTGGTGTGTAGCATCGCGTTCCGCCGTGGATGGGTCCTAAAAACCCATTCAAAACTGTTGTCATCCGGAGACAAGTTGTTTGGCCAAAATGGATCGCTTGTTCGGGGTGTTGTGTTGTATGAGAATTCAAGCTTTCTGGGTTCCAACCAATCCAAAACAATGCAATGATTGCACGGTGGCGATGTTTTGGGTGGGAAATTTAGAATGCGATTTGGATATTTCGAAGGTGTAATACTGCAACTCGATTGTGTTTTGTGCGGATTGTTGGGATGAATTAGGGAATATTTTGGGCAATATTTTAAGCACCCAAATCTGAGCACAATCACATTGTGAACATATTGCTATATAATGTTGTAGATGGGTGTCGTACAATGCAGCAAATGCAGATACACATGAGAAACTGTAATGCAATAGAATGAAGATACTCCCCAGGGCCCGAAAGTAGGGATGAGGGGCCGGGGTCCGAGATACTACATTTTGGGGGGCCCCTAAAACATTTTACTTTGGTTACTACAAATTAATTTTTTGTAGCAAAGAAAAAAAAAGTGTTTTTCGGGGATTCCTGAAGGAATACTCGAAAGATTTTCTGGAGTAATCCCAGAAGAACTCCTAGAGGAACCCCGGAGAATTTTTTGGAGGAATTCTTAGAGGTTTCCCTGGAGGAATTCCTGGAGGAATCCCCGGAGGAATACCTGAAAGAATCCCAGGAGGAGAGTGTAGAATTAGCATTTAAGTTAAAATACACATTAATAAAAACTAAAAAAAAAACCGGAGGAATTCCAGGAGGAATCCCCGGAGGAATTCCTGGAAGAATCCAAGATGGAATATCAAAAAAAAATCTAGGATTCCTGAAGGTTTGGCGGAGGAAATTCCCGGAGGTATTCCTAGGGGAATCCACGAAGGAATTCGTGAAGGAATCCTCGTAGGATATTCTGGAGTAGTCCCAGAAGGAATCCCCAGAGGAATCTCCAAAGAAATATCTGGAGAAATTCTTAGAGGTATCCCTGGAACGATTCCTGGAGGAATCCCCGGAGGAATTCCCGGAGGAATCCCCGGAGGAATTCCTGGAGGAATCCCCGAAGGAATTCCTGGAGGAATCCCCGAAGGAATTCCTGGAGGAATCCCCGAAGGAATTCCTGGAGGAATCCCCGAAGGAATTCCTGGAGGAATCCCCGAAGGAATTCCTGGAGGAATCCCCGAAGGAATTCCTGGAGGAATCCCCGGAGGAATTCCTGGAGGAATCCCAGGAGGAACTCCTGGAGGAATCCATGGAGGAAACCATGGAGGAATTGCTGGAGGAATCCCCGGAGGAATTGCTGGAAGAATCCCCGGAGGAATTCCTGGAGGAATCCTCGGAGGAATTCCTGGAGGAATCCCCGGAGGAATTCCTGGAGGAATCCCCGGAGGAATTCCTTGAGGAATCCCCGAAGGAAATCCTGGAGGAATCTCCGAAGGAATTCCTGGAGGAATCTCCGAAGGAATTCCTGGAGGAATCTCCGAAGGAATTCCTGGAGGAATTCCCGAAGGAATTCCCGGAGGAATTCCCGAAGGAATTCCCGGAGGAATTCCCGGAGGGATTCCCGAAGGAATTCCCGGAGGAATTCCCGAAGGAATTCCCGGAGGAATTTCCGAAGGAATTCCCGGAGGAATTCCCGAAGGAATTCCCGGAGGAATTCCCGAAGGAATTCCCGGAGGAATTCCCGAAGGAATTCCCAGAGGAATTCCCGAAGGAATTCCCGGAGGAATTCCCGAAGGAATTCCCGGAGGAATCCCCGGAGGAATTCCTGGAGGAATTCCTGGAGGAATCCCCGAAGGAATTCCTGGAGGAATCCCCAAAGGAATTCCTGGAGGAATCCCCGAAGGAATTCCTGGAGGAATCCCCGAAGGAATTCCTGGAGGAATCCCGGAAGGAATTCCTGGAGGAATCCCGGAAGGAATTCCTGGAGGAATCCCCGAAGGAATTCCTGGAGGAATCCCCGAAGGAATTCCTGGAGGAATCCCCGAAGGAATTCCTGGAGGAATCCCCGAAGGAATTCCTGGAGGAATCCCCGAAGGAATTCCTGGAGGAATCCCCGAAGGAATTCCTGGAGGAATCCCCGAAGGAATTCCTGGAGGAATCCCCGAAGGAATTCCTGGAGGAATCCCCGAAGGAATTCCTGGAGGAATCCCCGAAGGAATTCCTGGAGGAATCCCCGAAGGAGGAATCCCCGAAGGAATTCCTGGAGGAATCCCCGAAGGAATTCCTGGAGGAATCCCCGAAGGAATTCCTGGAGGAATCCCCGAAGGAATTCCTGGAGGAATCCCCGAAGGAATTCCTGGAGGAATCCCCGAAGGAATTCCTGGAGGAATCCCCGAAGGAATTCCTGGAGGAATCCCCGAAGGAATTCCTGGAGGAATCCCCGAAGGAATTCCTGGAGGAATCCCCGAAGGAATTCCTGGAGGAATCCCCGAAGGAATTCCTGGAGGAATCCCCGAAGGAATTCCTGGAAGAATCTCCGAAGGAATTCCTGGAGGAATCCCCGAAGGAATTCCTGGAGGAATCCCCGAAGGAATTCCTGGAGGAATCCCCGAAGGAATTCCTGGAGGAATCCCCGAAGGAATTCCTGGAGGAATCCCCGAAGGAATTCCTGGAGGAATCCCCGAAGGAATTCCTGGAGGAATCCCCGAAGGAATTCCTGGAGGAATCCCCGAAGGAATTCCTGGAGGAATCCCCGAAGGAATTCCTGGAGGAATCCCCGAAGGAATTCCTGGAGGAATCCCCGAAGGAATTCCTGGAGGAATCCCCGAAGGAATTCCTGGAGGAATCCCCGAAGGAATTCCTGGAGGAATCCCCGAAGGAATTCCTGGAGGAATCCCCGAAGGAATTCCTGGAGGAATCCCCGAAGGAATTCCTGGAGGAATCTCCGAAGGAATTCCTGGAGGAATCCCCGGAGGAATTCCTGGAGGATTCGCAGGAGGAACTCCTGGAGGAATCCATGGAGGAATTGCTGGAGGAATCCCCGGAGGAATTCCTGGAGGAATCCCCGGAGGAATTCCTGGAGGAATCCCCGGAGGAATTCCTTGAGGAATCCCCGGAGGAATTCCTTGACGAATCCCCGGAGGAATTCCTGGAGGAATCCCCGGAGGAATTTCAGGAAGAATGTCCGGAGGAATTTCAGGAAGAATGTCCGGAGGAATTCCAGGAAGAATCCCCGGAGAAATTCCTGGAAGAATCCCAGATGGAATATCAAAAGAAATTCAAGGATTCTGAAGGTTTGGCCGAGGAGATTCCCGGAGATATTCCTAGAGGAATCCCCAAAGGAATTCCTGAAGGAATCCTCGAAGGTTTTTCTGGAGTAATCCCAAAAGGAATTCCCGAAGGAATCCTCCAAGGTATTCATGGAAGAATTCCAAGAGGAATCCCCGAAGGAATTCCTGGAGGAATCCCCGAAGGAATTCCTGGAGGAATCCCCGAAGGAAATCCTGGAGGAATCTCCGAAGGAATTCCTGGAGGAATTCCCGAAGGAATTCCCGGAGGAATTCCCGAAGGAATTCCCGGAGGAATTCCCGAAGGAATTCCCGGAGGAATCCCCGAAGGAATTCCCGGAGGAATTCCCGAAGGAATTCCCGGAGGAATTCCCGAAGGAATTCCCGGAGGAATTCCCGAAGGAATTCCCGGAGGAATTCCCGAAGGAATTCCCGGAGGAATTTCCGAAGGAATTCCCGGAGGAATTCCCGAAGTAATTCCCGGAGGAATTCCCGAAGGAATTCCCGGAGGAATTCCCGAAGGAATTCCCGGAGGAATTCCCGAAGGAATTCCCGGAGGAATTCCCGAAGGAATTCCCGAAGGAATTCCCGGAAAAATTCCCGAAGGAATTCTCGGAGGAATTCCCGAAGGAATTCCCGGAGGGATCCCCGAAGGAATTCCTGGAGGAATCCCCGGAGAAATCCCCGAAGGAATTCCTGGAGGAATCCCCGAAGGAATTCCTGGAGGAATCCCCGAAGGAATTCCTGGAGGAATCCCCGAAGGAATTCCTGGAGGAATCCCCGAAGGAATTCCTGGAGGAATCCCCGGAGGAATTCCTGGAGGAATCTCCGAATCCCAGATGGAATATCAAAAGAAATTCCAGGATTTATGAAGGATTGGCGCAGGAAATTCCCGGAGAATTTCCTGGAGGTCCGTCAGAAAAAAAAATCACAAGTGGCATCCTGGAGAAATTCCTGGAGGAATCCCCGGAGCAATTCCTGGAGGAATCCCAGATGGAATTCCTAGAGGATTCCCCGAAGGACTTCCAGAAAAAGTCCCCGAAGGAATTGCTGGAGAAATCCCCGTTTTTCCTGGGTTATTCCTGTTATTCCTGGGAGAATCTCGAAAGGAATATCTGGAAGCGTTTCCAAAGGAACTGTTGGGCGAATTTGAAGAAGGAATTTCTGGGGAAATAATAGAAGGAATTCCTGGGGAATTCCCACAGGAGGAAGTCCTATGTGAATATCACAAGAAATGCCTGGAAGAGTCTCGAAAAGAATTTCGGGAGGAATCTAAGAAATTCCTACTGGATTTCGTCCTGATATTTCTCCATGTATTTCCATATAAATTTCTCCGCCATTTCCTTCAAAGTCAACTCTAAGATTTTCTCTGCGAATATTTAAGGAATTTATTCATAAGGGTTTACAATAAAAAATCTTAAGAAATATCTCGAGTTTTTTCAAAGGATCTTTACGGAAGGTTATCTAGGCGATATTTTAAGTATCCTACAACAATATCTTCATTAATATATCCACAAACTGCTTCAGGAATTCTTTTAAAAATGATTTAAGCGATTCCCTTATAAAATCAGAAATTCAAAATTACACCACGAATTTCTTCAGAAAATCTTCCACAGACTCGTTAAGGATTTTTTTTAAAGATTACTTCAGGAATTTTCTTATAGATCACTAAATAAACTTTTCTAGGAACTCCGCCCAAAGCTTTTGTGAGGAATTTATCCAGGCGTTTCTCTAGAAAGTATTTCAAAACTTCCTGCTGGAATTTCTCAAAAATTTCCCAGCGGTGAGATATTGCTCTGGAAATTCATTCAAAAGTTCTCCCTAAGATTTTTACATAAATTTTACGGGAGATTTCCCCAAAAATTCCTTCAGAAAGTGTTTCAGAAATCTTCCCTCGGATTTCTTCTGATATTCCGTCTGGAATTCATTAAAAAATACCTTCAGAGACTTCTTCAGAGTTTAAGGTTTTTCTTCAGGAATTTCAATGCGGAATTCCTTCAACAGTTCTGTCAATGAGGCTTATTCCTCGAAAAATTTCTTTAAGAAATTACGAATCTCCTACAGAGATTCTTTTGGAAATTCTTCTAAGGGTTCCTGCAAGAATTGCATGCAAAATTTCTGAGGAAGGAATCTCTGGAGGAAATTCTAAAGAAATTCCTAGGTGATTGTTTGAAGGAATTCCTTCTTAAAAAAAAAACTCCTTGATATAACTTTGGAGATTCCTAGAAGAAATGCTTGAACATTTGCTAGAGCGATTCTTGGACAAAAAATCCTTAGATAAGTCTTTAAGAAACGTTGAGATAACTACCTTTAGATACTCCTCAAGATACAACCTTAATTCCTGAAAAAACACCTTAAGATACCATCTTGCTTCCTAGAAAAAGATTATGAGAAACATCTGGAGGAACTCTGAAAATGACTAAAATTTTGAATTGCTTAAGATATTTCTGAGAGGAGTTCTGTAGATTTTTTTACTCGTTTATTTGGAAGGCTTGAGCCCACATAGGCATGACTGAGCCGAAATCATTTGTTCATTTTTTTACATTAATTTTTCTTTTAATTTTTTTGAATTTTTGATTTTTTTTTTAATTTTATTTTTTTTTCAATTTTTATTTTTTACTGCCTTAAATACTATTGAGTTGCGGAAGCTGAAGTACTCGCGACTGTTTCGAGGTTAGGGATTACAAAAACACTTGAAATTGGGAAAGAGGGATTTAAGGAACTTTAACTTAATTATTTACAAACTTATACTAAAACACATTTATGCGACAAAATGTCCTTACATGTAACGGAACCAAAAAAAATGGCTTCCTCGACACCTGTTTGATGATGGTGTGCAACATCTCCTGACGGGCCAATGCAAAAAAAAATCGTTGATGGCGATTTGACGCTCGCCTTTGCTAGCGCCCACCTTAGCCAGAGAGTCCGCTTTCTCATTACCCGGAATCGAGCAATGTGAAGGGACCCAAGCTATGGTTATGGTGTACGAGCGTTTGGACAAAGCACTCAAGACTTGGCGTATTCCTTTTAGGAAGTACCCTGAGTGCTTCATCAGTTTAATTGGCCGAATAGCCTCCAGAGAGCCTTAGACTGTCGGTAAAATGAAGTACTGCTCAGGGGGAAGAGTGCTTATGTGCTGTAAGGTGTAATATATGACCGCTAGCTCTGCAACGTATGCAGAACGGAGTTTTTGAAGCATGAAGATGGCGCTATGAAATTCATTGTGGACACCGAGACCAGTTGAATCATCGGTTTTTGAACCGTCTGTGAAGAATTGTCTGTCCCCGCTGATATGCCCGAACTTACTTGCAACTAGTCCTGCAGGTATCCGTAGAGAAATTTCTGAAAGAATGTCATAAAAGTATCTGCCAAAATTCCTGCAGAATTTGAAGACAAAGATGGGGGAATTCTTGTAAAGATCCAACAATTAATTTCTGAGGGATTCCTAGAAAAAAATATAAAGTAATCCATAGAAGAACTTCTGGAGATATTTTTGGAGGAATTCATATATGAATTTACTATACAATTTCTTCAGCCATAAATACATAAAAATCCCTGAAGGAAAAAATCTGAACTGCAGGATTTTCTTGTTACAAAAACCATCCTGGAATTTTTTTTAGAGAACTTCTTTTTAAAGAATCTTTGAAAGAATATCTTTAAAAACAGGAGATTCCTCTGCAGGTTCATAGATGGATTTCTTTATAAATTCTTCGAAAAATCCCAAGGAATTGATTCTGGAGTAATTTCTGTAGGAATTGCCGAGAGAACCTTTGGAGAACATTTTCAAGCATCACCGGATAAATTTATTAAACAATACCTGAAGTAAGGTCTGAAAAACCCTAAGCAATCCGAGGAGGAACTTCTGGGGAAACCTCTGGAGGAAGTTTCAGAATCTTTTGTGATTGTTTTTAGTGGAAATTCTGAATAAAAGACTGAATATATGGAAAACAACATGAGGAAGCTCTGGAAAAAGTTCAAAAATAATTCGAGAAAGATTTCCAGGAAAAAATAATGCATTTCTAAAGAAAATCCTCAGAGCTATTTTTGCATTAATCCCTAAAATAACCTTCAAATCGCTGTCATTTTTTTCCTGGAATTACATCTTTTGAAGAAATCTTTGAATCTTTAAAAAACCTTGAATTAATTTCAAGAATTCTTGAGAAATTTCCAGAAGAATTGGGATGGAACATTCTTACAGAAATATTTGAAGAAACACATGAAAACATGCACAAACTTCCGTAGCAATCCTTGAAAGAATATTCTGTAATAATAAAGAATAATATATGGAATACCAGGTAGAATTTCTGAACGAACCTTGCTTTAACTATTCTAAGAAATCTTGAAAAATACTTGTTTCTATTAAATTTCAGGAAAGAAAAAAGAAAAATCTAGAAGAAATCCGTCCCCAGGAAAAGGGTATTCATGGAGAAAAGTCTTCAGCAGTAAAGGGGAAGGAATAGATTCGAAATTCTAAAAGAATTTTTGAAGGAATCTTTAGAAGAGTTATTGCTGAACTCATAAAAGAAAAACCAGAAAGAATGCCCCTCCCACAATAATTACAGAAAAAAAAATCATGAAAACTGTGGGTTTACTAGTACAGGGGGCGCTGAGATTTAAAAATCTTGAGTAACCAGCTCTGATTTTCTGACTGAAGATATGTTTGAGTCGAGCTAAGGAATCCAAGGAAAATCTGTTGCTGCTGATTCCGCCGTTTTCAGAATGGCGCTTCCAGACACCCGACTGCAGAAGTTTAGTTGATAGAGTAGGTGACACGTTCCGTAATCCGAGGTTCATTGGGGTTTGTGGTGAAGGGGAGTTTGATAAAAAATAGTCAGAGAAGATCTTAGAAGCGAAAAAAGGGAGACGAAAAATGCAAAACACAGCTTAAGCCTTCTGTTGTTTTATATTTTGTTTTGAAAACTTACTTTCCATAACCTACGTTTTTTCTTCGACGTTTTATCGATTGGCTTTGAAACGCCACAATTTTTTTGACATTCTAAACAACTCGGTAGATCTTCGAAAATCCCGTAGCTGGATACAGAAGATTCCGGTTGGCAACCGAATTTCCACCTACTTTAATGAGTCGTCACATACTTGAAACAGAGGACGGCAAAGTGATACATTTTTATTTCTGGCACGAGCAACCGCTTCCGACTACGATAACGGAAGTCACCGCCGCCACCGAGAGTTTGGCGCGCACGGAATTTAATAAACCGAAAATGTGTTTCGAATGTTTTCCTGCTTTGCTTTTTCCTACCCTCGCTCTCGGTTGAAAATTGAAGGAAATTGGTGGTGGAGAAGATGGTTGGGGAACACGTACTTCCGGGGGATTGGGGCGGTCTTGTCGCATAACGTTCATCGATTTATTTCGATGCTTACATAATCTAGCGAACCTAAACCAGCCGGATCTCAAAATTATGGCCTTCAGGCAAAAAGGAAGTGAAGATATACAGTGTGTATGTTTCAGATTTGTTTGTTTTGCTTATATATCATATCCTGTTGACATTTCTTTTTTTGCGAACTATAAAAGGATTTCTGTTGGAGCTCTTTGATGCTTTTTACTGAGAAGTTTGTAGAGAAAATCTCATATAGCTTATATGAAGATACATTTTTGTGGAGTGTGAATATAGTTTAGTGTTATTCCCCTTGCGTGTCCGTCCCCTAGCAAGCATCAGTGGCAGCTGCCTCATTGAGGAGGGGAACTTTGGCGGAGCAAGTCGTCTTCATCGTGTGGTTCCGGATTATGCCAAGTGATCCTACTGTAGTTTGCTAAGATGACGGAGAACGGATTGATGCAGTGAATTACGCAATATTCACAATTCTAGCGATCTCATTATCTACTACATAAACGTCAAAAAACAACTTTACGAAAGATATAACAGCGAAAGAGCATTGATTGACTTTGCTGGAACAAGTTCGAAAAGAATTTGCAAAGAATATTTTCGTTAGCATTCTTGGTGAAACTCCTGGTCAATTTTTTGACATAATTTCTTTAGGAGTTTTATTTGACCTACTGGAAGAGATAAATGCGTCTGAGCTTCAAGAATAATTCCGAATTTTGCTTTTGGTTGTAGTCTTATGACTATTCCATGAAAATAAAGGTGGAATCTTCTTAGTATTTTTTTTTCAGCTCCATCATGTATTTTCAAGATTGAATTCCTCTAAAGAATTAACTGTTTCACTGTATATCAAAGCAAATCATCAGAAAATCAAAGCAATACTTTGTTTGGCCTTTTAAAGCAATGAAACCGTCCAATTCACATTTGCAACGCAATGTACTTACTATACAAAAACGAACAATTCTGCTGAACTAAAATTAATTTACCCTCCAGGTAGCTGTGCCACTATCATCACCCGAATGGATATTCATTCAATTTTCCTGCGTTCGCTTTTTTTTCGCTCCTTACAATGCTATTTTTGCACTGCACCAATTCCATGGATGACCGAGTCCTTTGTGTCCCCTAGTGGGCGGGTAGACAGCTACTAGAACTACCTCTAAATACCCCCGAACGCCCAAGCCATCAAACTATTATCAACATCACCGATAAATGCGGCAGCGAAAATTTTGCTGACATCGACACTCGAAAAACTGTCCCCCCGGAGGGGAAATCGATCTGTCCAATGGCCATTAATTATCCGTAGTCGGTGCAACCGGGCGCGGCGATGATCAAAAGTATCATAAATTAAAATGTTTCCCGTCCTCTTCGGTGTCCCCGGTGTGGTGGTTCGTCGTCTAGTCAACTCTCCAGCACCTCCTCGTTCAGGTGATTTGAGCCACTTGGGCATATGAACTAATGATGATGTGTTCCAACCAAATGAACATTCAAGGGTAGATAATATTAATTACGCTGCGCTGTCAAATAACTTCCCCCATTTTTTTTTTCTCTCAGATAGGTTTTAATTTCCACCAAATTCAATTTTCCGTCATAATACTGGGTTGATTGTCAACCATGTGTTGAATCTAGGTAAATATATTAGGTACTCGAGAATTTCATTGCTACATAAGCTTGGCGGGGATTAAGCATTCACTCAGTGACAAAACGTAAAATCTCCGAGAAAGTCAGTCGAACGAACCCTGAAATCTGTGCGTGAATCGTCACACAGCGAGTATCTTCTGCTGGGACGTTGCCATGCCACCCACCCTCTGGGTGGTGTATCGAGTTTCGTCTTCGACGGGGGGGAAAAGTCTGTAGCTGTGAAATAACTTCCCTTTCAATTTGCTCTGCACGCCAAATTAACATAATGACTGAATGCTGCGTTGTGAACGAGGGAGCGAAAATGGAACGGTCTGCATATGGGATACATGGCACTTGGGAGCGCATATCAGCACAGAAACCGAATCACGTGCTTCCGCTCGAGGAGTCGCAAAAACTTCCATTCAGGATAAACTCCCGATCAGGTGTGAGCCTCTCTGATTCCCTGAACATTATATTATTTTAAAGCCCTTATTTCTGTTAACTGCGTCTGCGTCTGATTCCAAAATTTGAACCTTATTCGTAGGATATTAAGACTTAAAGATAATTCAGACATATGTACTACTGTTGTAGTTCATAATTGATCGGACAAACACCGACTTTGATTCAAAATCGCCGTCTTTGAGATGCTATAATATGGGATTAACCACAGCAGACGATCTAGTGCATTTTTTTTGTATCTACTATGAACTATCAAGCTTACAACGTTGGCATTCCTGAGGGTACGGCATCCACTGCCCAACAGCTTCTAGTACTTCTACATTTCATCCGTAAACATGTTAACTTTGTGGAGTCGGAGAGGACACATATGACTCCGGCGATTCAACCAAGCATAAAAAATGTGTTATAGGCCAGCAAGGTTGTGGCAGCAGAAGCAAACCAATCCGGCTACAAAAGGTTAAGTTACAAATGCTCAACATGCTCAATAATTAACATTAATGCCCTACGTTATCATTCACACACTCACACGTTACTTACTAAATCACTAACTGCCTCATTCATTTACTTGCACATTCAACCACTCATGAACAAGTACACTCACTCACAAATTCAATAACTCCCTCGTTCGATCGGTCATTCGTTTACCGACTCACTTAAAGGGTGAGTCGATAATTATTGTGCCATTTTCAAACTAACGTAACTTTTTTCCTACTTCACCAAAATCAATCAAATTTTGCACAGTTTCTCCTTATAGTCTATTGTTTACATATAATGAATTGAGAAGTTATCAGGGAGATTCCGGTCGATATAGAACAAATTTAGTTAACAGTTCTAAAAAAGGTGTTGTACAATCACATGCTAAAATCAAAAATCATGGTATCGCGCCTTGGAACAATTAATGATTATACATTATCGGATCATCTTAATGTTCGTCAATAGGCATCAGGAACGGTTGTCAGTGAAACATAAGCTTGGAGCTGGGTGAAAACTAGGCACGATGCACATAAACAAACCAGAGAGCTTCAATTATTTGTTCCAAGTGGAGCCTGAACATTTCCACATGGAGTGCGTTAATTGAAAATGTCATGAATTTCACTAAAACGCATCCTAAACTTGAACCTATACCAAAAAGTTGAAATACATACATATACTAAACTATAGTAAAAATTTGGTTTCATTCCGTTAACTGTAGACAATCTCCGAATCAGTTGAAGGTAGGGTGGCACAATAATTAACGACTCACCCTTTACTCATTAACCCTTTGACTCATCTCACTACAATCACTAGCTAACTCACTTACTTGCTCAATAACTCACTCATTTACTGACACAGTCACCTAATAACAGCTTTACTCACTCACTAATAGACAAACACACTAGCTCACTCTCTATCTCGCTCATTCGCTTACTTGCAGCACTCACTCACTAACAAGCTCATTTACTCACCAACTCATAAACTCTCGCACATACCTTCTGACTCACTCACTAAATTATTTACTCACTACAACTCACTATACTTATCCATTTACTAAACCACACATTCACTCACTAACAGGCTCTCTCACCTACTAATTCTCCAACACACTGCCACTGAAACACTTATACATTTACACCTCACTGTTCACACGAGTTCACTGAATCACTTTACTAAATCACTCACTAAGGCACTACTTCAATCACTAACTCACAATATCCCTCATTTACTCATTAGCAGACTGTCTCACTCACTAGCTCACTAGTAGGCTCACTTATTAACTGAACCCACTACCGTATTTCCCCGCTAATACGACACTGACTGTTGTCGAATAACCGGGGTAAACTTTTAATTCGACAAACTGGTCACCCTACACCACCTTGCTCATTGAAATTTGGCAACTCTATTTTATGTTTTTGTTTTGATTTCCGGATTTGTTATGAAACATAATTTCAACAGATATTGCGGTGGTACGAATGAAAAGCTTGTTCTTTCTACAATTGTTGCCATCCTTAGTTTAATCCGGTTTGTCTCCAGGCGGTTTGGGTGTCGAATAGCACCAATTCTGAACTTCCGGAATTGCGGCTGCAAGAGGAGCTGCTGCGGGTGCGAGTATGAGCGCAATATCCAACTGTTTTGCGTTTACAGTGTACTTCTGTACACATTTGAACACTTTTTAATTCGACATATGTCGAATAAACGGGGTACGAATTAAAAAGTGTCGTATTAAAACGTGTCGAACCAACGGGGTAAGACGGTATCTCACTCGAGCACTTATTGGCTCTCTGCCTAGCTTTCTATCTCACTTCATCACTCATCAGTTTTTACTCACCAACTCACTAACTTTCAGAAGGCCGGCTCCAGAGGCACGTTATCCTCCATTTGGGACATTTGTGCCAGAACTCACTAACTTACAAACTCACTGTTTTATTAACTCACCTACTCACCACTTTACCAACCCACTGATTTCCGGTCTCTCACTCACTCATCAGCTCGCTCATTCATCAACTTACTCACACACTCACACATTGACTCGATCCTGTATCAACCAAGGATGATGTCACTCACCTGGCAATCATTTGACTCATTTGACTATAACTCAGTTCAGAAGCTTTTTTATGTACCAATTGTTAGGGTTATGTTTTTTTCCTAAACAACCTTTTTATTTGTACTAATTTATGACATTGGTGGCACAGTGGCACCCCCATCCGAACAGAAAAAAAATAACAACTGAATAACATAACAAGGTATAAATCCTAAACACTATCATAACTCGATATAATAATCATTAGGTGGAAATAAGAGACAAATGAATAATATCAATACCAACCTCTGCTCAAATACATCTCATCGTTATTCTGATGCTCTTATAATATTCTATAGGATGACACAGCAATTACGGTTTTAGGTATTAGTTGCTCCTTGCATGGTATATTCCTCCATAAATTTCTCCAAAAATTCCGTCAGGATCTCCTCCAGAAACACCTCAAGTATTCCCTACAGGGATATCTCCAGGATTTTTTTCAGGAATTCCTTCTGGAATTTCCTCAGGAATGTCTCCAGGATTTTTTTTTTCACAAATTCCTCGAGGAATACATTAAGAAATTCCTCTAGAAGTGGTTACAGGCATCCTCCAGGAAGCCAACAAAAAAATCTTCAGAATTTCTTCAATTAATTCCTCTAGCAGCTCCCCCAGCAATTTCTTCAGGAATTCCTCCATAAACTTCTCCAAAAATTCCTTCAGGAACTCCTCCAGAAATACCAAGATTCCCAACAGGCATTCCTCAAAGATTTTTTTCCAGGGATTCCTCTAGGAATTCCTCCAGGTATTCCTCCAGAAAAACCTATAGAAATTTCTGCCAGAATTCCTCCAAGATTTTGTCTAAAGATTCCCCCCCAGGAAATCCTCCATAATATCCCAAAAAAAAATTCTTCCGGAACTCTTCCAGGAATTGCTCGAGAAATTCCTTCAGGGATTCCTCCAGGATTTTTTTCATGAATGAAACTCCTCCAGGAAGTCTCAATTATTTGTCCACATTTTTTTTTTTTTCAAAAAACTCCTTCATAAGTTCTTCCAAAAACTTATTCAGGGATTCCTCAAGAAATACCTACAGGAATTCCTTCAGAGATTGTTCCAGGAACTCCTCCAGGGATTCCTTCAGAACATCCTCTAAGAATTCCTGCCAGAATTCCTCCACGATTTTTGGGGCTTCCTGCAGAAATTCCTCCAGAAAATCCTGAAGGAATTTCTCCTCATCCAAAAATTTCTACAGAAACTTCTCAAAAAAAAAAAAACCTCCAGAAATTGCTTCAGGAATGGCTTGAAGAATTCCACCAGGAAATCTTCTACGGTTTCCTCCAGGAATTGTTTCAAGGATTCCTTCAGGAATGCCTCCAGAAATTCCTTCAGCATTTCTTCCCGAGTTTCATCCAGGAAATCCTCCAGGGATTCGTCAATGAATTCCACGAGTAACTCCTCCAGAAATTTTCTCCAGGAATTCTTCCGGAAATTCTCTGGGGGAATCCTCCAGCAATTAATCCAGAAATTCTCTCACGGATTCTCCAGGCATTATTTCACGGATTCCACCAGGAAGTCCTCCTGTAATTCCTCCATGGATTCATACTGGAATTCCTTCTAGAATGCCTTCACGAATTCCTCCAGAAATTCGTCCACGGAAACCTCCAGTCATTGTTCCAAGGATATCTCCATATTTTTTTTCCTGGGATTCCACCAGGGATTCGTCCAGGAATCCCTGCAAGAATTTCTCTCGGAGTTCCTCCAAGAATACTTCCAGAGATTTCTCACAGAATTCCTCCTAGTATACCTCCAGAAATTCCTCCATGAATTCCTCCAGAAATTTCTTCAGGAAATCTTCCAGAAATCCCTCCAGGAATTTCGCATGGTTCGTGTGGTACATTATATAACTTAATCAAGAGAACATCAAGATAGTATATCCCTTTCGTGACGAAGCGCAAAAAACTGAAATCTCCATACAAATGGCTCAATTTTGGCTCTCCAGAACTCTTAGATTTCCCAACAAAAGAACAATTATTTTACCTCATTTGAAAGAACTACTCTTTATCTTTCGATTTCTAGCTTTGACTACTTAGACAAATCGGAAATAACAATTATGCGACAGACAAAACTTTTTCATGTTTTACGGTTTTTGTCCACTTTTTGTTTACCTTGTTGTGGTAAATCACACAGGCAACGTAAACAAAAGTTTGTTTACACATAAACAAGTATAAGTAATGGCTGAATTATTGAAACAGTTTACATCACATAAAACAAAGTCTAAACAGATGAAAAAAAAAATGCGAAACTGCTACCGCTCAACAGCACAATTGTGCTGGTTCGTCACGAAAGGGATATGCGTGTCAAGTAATTGCAATTTGATATATATAATGCTAAGATGGTGCAAGGGATTTAAAGATGTTGCTCAAATTTAGTTGGTGCATAAAATTCAAATTAAGTGCAGTCATGAAGGTGGATGATGTCAGTGATGTGCATTGGATCCCTAGATAACGCTGAGATCATTAGGATGGTGCATGGAATGCTGATATGGATCATGCCTTTCAAAGATGGTGCATGATGTCAGTATGATGCATTAGAGTCGACTTGGGTCATAGTACATAAAATGCCAAAATGGTGCATGGCATGCAAATGTGAAACACATCATAATGGTGCATAAGATGTGTAGATGATATAGTAAATGCCAAAATGGTGTACGGAATGCTTTGAAGAAGGCAAATGATGCTTGTGTTCTGCATTAGTTGTCACCGTAATTCAGTGATTATCAACATGATGCATGGTTAGATGCACGAATTGCAGAAATGGTGCATAGAATATAAAAAAAAGTTTTCAATGTTATGCTTACACCATAATGGTGCAAAAGATGCCTAAATGATATAATAAACGCTTAAATTGTGCTTGGGAAGCTCTGATTGTGCAAGAAATTTAATGGTGGTGCATGATATCAGTATGATGCGTTAGATAACTTATTGATTAAAAGACAGAGTCCATGAGATAATGCATAATGCGTGGATTCCTAGATGATTGTGGACATCATTATGGTACATGAAAAGCTTTAAAAAAGGTGCATGATATGTTAGTGTCCTATATTTCGTCACCGTTTTTCAGTGATTTTTGACATTTTGTGCACGAATTGCAAAAATGGTGCT
>NW_026916506.1:0-2991 GCF_035046485.1 Aedes albopictus
CCTGGATTTTTTTCGGGGAATCCTCTTGGAATTCTAGGAAGAGTCCCCGAAGATTTTCCAGGAGGAATCTCCGAAGGAATTCCATGAGAAGTCATCGAAGGATATTCAGGAGAATCTTCGAAGCAATTCCAGGAGCAATCTTCGAATGAATTCCAAGAGGAATCCCCGCAAAAACTTCAGCAGGAATTCTGAAGGAATTTCTACAGGAATCCCCAAAGACTTTCAACATGAATCCCTAAAGGAATTCCAGGAGAAATCATCAAAGGATATCCAGGAGAATTCCAGCAGAAATCCCCGAAGTTATTCCAGTAGGAATTCGGAAGAAATTTTAGCAGGAATCTCCGAAGGAATTCCAGCTGGAATTCCCGAAAGGCTTCCAGGAGAAATCTTTGAATATATTCCAGGAGGAATCCCCGAAGGAATTCCCGAAGAAATTCCCGAAGGAATTCCAGAAAGAACCCCCGAAGGAACTCCAGAAAGAACCCCCGAATAATTTCCAGCATGAATCTCCAAAGGAATTCCAGGAGGAATTCCCGGAAGGAATTCCAGGTGGAGTTCCTGAAGATTTTCCAGAAAGAATCCCCGAAGGAATTCTAGGAGGAATCCCCGAAGGAATTCCAGGAGGAATTCCCGAAGGAATTCCAGGAGGAATTCCCGAAGGAATTCCGGGAGGAATCCCTGAAAAAATAGCAGGAAGAACCCCGCAGGAGTTCCCGCAGAAATCCACGAAGAAATTCCAGAACGAACCCCCGAAGAAACTCCAGACAGAATCCCCGAAGAAATTCCAGCAGGAATCTTCAGAGGAATTCCAGGTGAAATCCCCAAAGAAATTCCAGGAGGAGTTTCTGAAGATTTTCCAGAAGGAATCCCCGAGGGAATTTTAACAGGAATCCCCAAAGATTTTCAGCAGGAATCCCCAAAGGAATTCCAGGAGAAATCATCAAAGGATATCCAGGAGAAATTCCCTAAGGAATTCCAGCAGGAATCCCCTAAGTAATCCCAGTAGGAATCCCGAAGGAATTTTAGCAGGAATCTCCGAAGGAATTCCAGCAGGAGACCCCGAAGAAATTCCAGGAGAAATCTTTGAAGAAATTCCAGCAGGAATCCCCGTAGGAATTCCCGAAGAAATCCCCGAAGGAATTCCAGAAAGAATCCCCGAAGGAACTCCAGAAAAAATCCCCGAAGAAAGTCCAGCAGGAAACTCCAACGGAATTCCAGGAGGAATTCCCGAAGATTTTCCAGAAAGAATCCCCGAAGGGATCCAGAAGGAATCTTTGAAGGAAATCAGGAAGAATCCCCGAAGGAATTCCAGGAGGAATCCCCGAAGGAATTCCAGGAGGAATCCCCGAAGGAATTCCAGGAGGAATCCCCGAAGGAATTCCAGGAGGAATCCCTGAAGGAATTCCAGGAGGAATCCCTGAAGAAATTGCAGGAGGAATCCCCGAAGGAGTTCCCGAAGAAATCCCCGAAGGAATTCCATAAAGAACCCCGAAGAAACTCCAGAAGGAATTCCCGAAGAAATTCCAGCAGGAATCTCTGCAGGACTTCCAGGAGGAATCCCCGAAGGAATTCCAGGATGAATCCAGAAGGAATTCCAGGATAAATCCAGAAGGAATTCCAGGAGGAATTCCTGAAGGAATTCCAGGAGGAATCCCCGATGGGTTTTCAGGAGGAATCCTTGAAGGGATGCCATGAGGCATCCCCGAAGGAATTCTAGAAGGAATACTCGAAGGAACTTCCGGGAAAATTCCGAAGGAATTCCCGAAGGAATTTCAGGAGGAATCCCAGAAAAACTCCAGTAAGCATCCGAAGGAATTTCAAGGAGGAACTCCAGGATGAATCCCGAAGGAATTCCAGGAGGAATCCCTGAAGGAATTCCAGAAGGAATCCCTGAAGGAATTCCAGGAGGAATCCCTGAATTAATTCTAGGAGGAATCCCTGAAGAAATTCCAGGAGGAATCCCCGTTGGGTTTTCAGGAGGAATCCTTGAAGGGACGCCATGAGGCATCCCCGAAGGAATTCTAGAAGGAATACTCGAAGGAACTTCTGGTAAAATTCCGAAGAAACTTATCCGGTATCCGAAAGTGGCCGTATGTTTACTTAGAGATGTATCCTATTCGCTTTTTTATAGGACGTAGGTGTGAATTGATGTGTCACAACATGTATTTCCTTTGTTGTATACAACATGGCCTTCGACCGGTTCTGAAGGGATCCGGAGGAATTTAGGGAGCATCCATAAATGGCATAGCATTTTAGGAGGGAGGGGGAGTCCCTGATTTTGCTACGTTCGATGTATTAGGCATGGAAAAATAGGCTACGAGTGATGAGGGAAGCGCCAAAAATCGTCCAAAATAAGCTACGTTATTTATGGACGCTCCCTTATCCGGGACCTGAAGGTGACACCGTGATATCTGGGAGTGCTGAGGAGGTCACGGTTTGAAAGCTCACAAAAAGTAGATGTGAATTGATGTGTCGTTTCATATATTTTTTCCACTTTATGCGTTGCCTGGAACCGGTTCCGGAGGAACTTACCCGGGTTCCGGAAGTGGCCATATGACCTCGGAAAGATCTAGGACGATTATTATTCATTACCTTACACGAAATAGATGTGAAATAATGTGTCACACTTGATGTTTTCCTAACTTTACGCTGTTGGCCATATGCTGGTACCCCAAGGAACATCGGAATATCTCCGGAACCAGGTGGCCAAGTGTCCCAACCAAAGTATTTCCTGAAAATAGAAGACATTTTCAGAACCCACCGAAAAAATTGTGAAAAAATATTGAGAAACAAAATAGTTACAGCAATTTGAACTTTTTTTTTGACCGAAAAAAAGTATGCTGCCGGTACAGGTTCGCTTGAACCCTATAGAGAGGCTTCAATCAGAAGCTGTCAGCTTAACATCACCGTCGATCGTCAGTACTTAGGATCAACCCGAACAAAACCCCTTCTTTTCTGTTGAACCATCGAGAACGACAGCACCACGCCCGA
>NW_026916507.1:0-2909 GCF_035046485.1 Aedes albopictus
AGGATTCTCCACAGAATCCTGAGAGGATTCTCCACAGAATCCTGAGAGGATTCTCCACAGAATCCTGAGAGGATTCTCCACAGAATCCTGAGAGGATTCTCCACAGAATCCTGAGAGGATTCTCCACAGAATCCTGAGAGGATTCTCCACAGAATCCTGAGAGGATTCTCCACAGAATCCTGAGAGGATTCTCCACAGAATCCTGAGAGGATTCTCCACAGAATCCTGAGAGGATTCTCCACAGAATCCTGAGAGGATTCTCCACAGAATCCTGAGAGGATTCTCCACAGAATCCTGAAGGATTCTCCACAGAATCCTGAGAGGATTCTCCACAGAATCCTGAGAGGATTCTCCACAGAATCCTGAGAGGATTCTCCACAGAATCCTGAGAGGATTCTCCACAGAATCCTGAGAGGATTCTCCACAGAATCCTGGAAGGATTCTCCCCAGAATCCTGGAAGGATTCTCCCCAGAATCCTGGAAGGATTCTCCACAGAATCCTGAGAGGATTCTCCACAGAATCCTGAGAGGATTCTCCACAGAATCCTGGAAGGATTCTCCCCAGAATCCTGGAAGGATTCTCCCCAGAATCCTGGAAGGATTCTCCCAGAATCCTGGAAGGATTCTCCCCAGAATCCTGGAGGATTCTCCCCAGAATCCTGGAAGGATTCTCCCCAGAATCCTGGAAGGATTCTCCCAGAATCCTGGAAGGATTCTTCCCAGAATCCTGGAAGGATTCTTCCCAGAATCCTGGAAGGATTCTTCCCAGAATCCTGGAAGGATTCTTCCCAGAATCCTGGAAGGATTCTTCCCAGAATCCTGGAAGGATTCTCCAAATCCTGAAGGATCTTCCAGAATCCTGGAAGGATTCTTCCCAGAATCCTGGAAGGATTCTTCCCAGAATCCTGGAAGGATTCTTCCCAGAATCCTGGAAGGATTCTTCCCAGAATCCTGGAAGGATTCTTCCCAGAATCCTGGAAGGATTCTTCCCAGAATCCTGGAAGGATTCTTCCCAGAATCCTGGAAGGATTCTTCCCAGAATCCTGGAAGGATTCTTCCCAGAATCCTGGAAGGATTCTTCCCAGAATCCTGGAAGGATTCTTCCCAGAAATCCTGGAAGGATTCTTCCCAGAATCCTGGAAGGATTCTTCCCAGAATCCTGGAAGGATTCTTCCCAGAATCCTGGAAGGATTCTTCCCAGAATCCTGGAAGGATTCTTCCAGAATCCTGGAAGGATTCTTCCCAGAATCCTGGAAGGATTCTTCCCAGAATCCTGGAAGGATTCTTCCCAGAATCCTGGAAGGATTCTCCCAGAATCCTGGAAGGATTCTCCCCAGAATCCTGGAAGGATTCTCCCCAGAATCCTGGAAGGATTCTCCCCAGAATCCTGGAAGGATTCTCCCAGAATCCTGAAGGATTCTCCCCAGAATCCTGGAAGGATTCTCCCCAGAATCCTGGAAGGATTCTTCCCCAGAATCCTGGAAGGATTCTCCCCAGAATCCTGGAAGGATTCTCCCCAGAATCCTGGAAGGATTCTCCCCAGAATCCTGGAAGGATTCTTCCCCAGAATCCTGGAAGGATTCTCCCAGAATCCTGGAAGGATTCTCCCCAGAATCCTGGAAGGATTCTTCCCAGAATCCTGGAAGGATTCTTCCCAGAATCCTGGAAGGATTCTTCCCAGAATCCTGGAAGGATTCTTCCCAGAATCCTGGAAGGATTCTTCCCAGAATCCTGGAAGGATTCTTCCCAGAATCCTGGAAGGATTCTTCCCCAGAATCCTGGAAGGATTCTTCCCAGAATCCTGGAAGGATTCTCCCAGAATCCTGGAAGGATTCTTCCCAGAATCCTGGAAGGATTCTTCCCAGAATCCTGGAAGGATTCTCCCAGAATCCTGGAAGGATTCTTCCCAGAATCCTGGAAGGATTCTTCCCAGAATCCTGGAAGGATTCTTCCCAGAATCCTGGAAGGATTCTTCCCAGAATCCTGGAAGGATTCTTCCCAGAATCCTGGAAGGATTCTTCCCAGAATCCTGGAAGGATTCTTCCCAGAATCCTGGAAGGATCTTCCCAGAATCCTGGAAGGATTCTTCCCAGAATCCTGGAAGGATTCTCCCAGAATCCTGGAAGGATTCTTCCCAGAATCCTGGAAGGATTCTCCCAGAATCCTGGAAGGATTCTCCCCAGAATCCTGGAAGGATTCTCCCCAGAATCCTGGAAGGATTCTCCCCAGAATCCTGGAACGGATTCTTCCCCAGAATCCTGGAAGGATTCTCCCCAGAATCCTGGAAGGATTCTCCCAGAATCCTGGAAGGATTCTCCCCAGAATCCTGGAAGGATTCTCCCCAGAATCCTGGAAGGATTCTCCCCAGAATCCTGGAAGGATTCTCCCCAGAATCCTGGAAGGATTCTCCCCAGAATCCTGGAAGGATTCTCCCCAGAATCCTGGAAGGATTCTTCCCCAGAATCCTGGAAGGATTCTCCCAGAATCCTGGAAGGATTCTCCCCAGAATCCTGGAAGGATTCTCCCCAGAATCCTGGAAGGATTCTCCCCAGAATCCTGGAAGGATTCTCCCCAGAATCCTGGAAGGGATTCTTCCCCAGAATCCTGGAAGGATTCTCCCAGAATCCTGGAAGGATTCTCCCCAGAATCCTGGAAGGATTCTCGCCCCAGAATCCTGGAAGGATTCTCCCCAGAATCCTGGAAGGATTCTCCCCAGAATCCTGGAAGGATTCTCCCCAGAATCCTGGAAGGATTCTCCCCAGAATCCTGGAAGGATTCTCCCAGAATCCTGGAAGGATTCTCCCCAACCAGAATCCTGGAAGGATTCTCGCCAGAATCCTGGAAGGATTCTCCCAGAATCCTGGAAGGATTCTCCCCAGAATCCTGGAAGGATTCTCCCCAGAATCCTA
>NW_026916508.1:0-2885 GCF_035046485.1 Aedes albopictus
TGCCGTAACTCTTATATTACATGTGTGTTGCTTGGGGGGTTCTTTCGATCCATAGAAATGTAAAAATGTAAAAATCCATCATTTAAGAAATTACTGATGAAACATTACTTTCAAATAGAACAATGGAGTGTGGCATTTCAGTACTTCACCAAAAAAAAATCATTGGTAAACACAAATGTTCATGAAAAAAGCTCAACTTAGGTTCCTTTTGCTACGCTAATGGAACTTATTCTCCAAAAAAAACCCTCATTACTTTCGAAGCGAGGAAATATATGGGCCATATTAAAATTCGAAGTTCGGCGCAAGCACCTGCGGACCTCCGACTGTAGGTTGATTGATGACTGCAATCTCATTTCGGTTAAAAGTTTATTACGCTGATCCAACCCCCAATGAAGCGAGCTGCTTGCTGCCCTACAAAAAGGTGAGAAATCAGAGTGCAAACGCCGCCGCCGCCGCCACCACCACCACCGCTGGCTGCTGCTATACAGGTGTGAGAAGACCGAAGCTGTAGTCGGTATTGTTTTTCGAGTTGTTTTGCTACTTGTTTTAGGGCAAAAATTGTGGCAAAATGTGAACTTTGTATGCGCAGTGCAGCGCTAATTGTACCTTTAGGGCCGCCACGCCACCTGCCGAAGGGCGGAGGCGGTTCTTTGACTTTAGGTTAACCCTAAGTGAAGAGCGCACAAATTATGATTCAAACAGGTCGTCGTCGGCGTCGTGCAATCGAAAGAAACACCAACCGTTTTCTGCTTCAGCTGCTGGCTGAGGCAGATGGAACAATACGGTAATTTGTTTATTGTTTTCTGTGGTGTGGGGTTTGACGGACTACGGTTTGGTATTGTGTTGTTATCTAAGTGTTACTATCTCATTTCACAGTAACTTGATTAGTGCTCCACAGCAGTCAGTAGTACAGTCATACCTCGATAGTACGTACACCACCGCTTCGTTTAGTGTACGTACTATCGAAATGTACGTACTATCGAATCACAAATTTTTATTATAAATTTCATTTTCAAATCAAAGAATGTTATTTCTAGAACATCAGGATTGCCAAAAAATTACATGTGGCCTAAGGGTCCGCTTATTAATTACGTAATTTTGCCTGTTTAGGATCCTATCTTTATTGTAAAAATCTTCTTGTGCTCTGGGGGTGCTTTGTAGAGGCATCTCGTCTCTGGGAACTTATATTGATTTTATTTGAATTATCTTTTAGGGCCATGCAAACTGGTCTAGATATAATTACATCGATCTAGATCAGTTATATCTTGTTATAGAAACATTCTAGAAGTATTTTCTCCTGCCATATTTATTGCCGTGATATTTTCAAAATCTTCTGAACACTGCTCCTTCTAGAACACCTCCAAGAGTTTATTTTTTACGAGATGGGATTCCTAGAGTTATCCCGGAGCTCTTGGTGGAATCCCGGAATTCTTGAAGGAATTCAAGGAAAAAAATATTTGATGAATCTTAGAAAGAATTTCTGTAGGAATCTTGGAATGAATTCATGGAGAACTTCCGGAACGAAATTTCTGGAGGTATTTAGAAAGAAATTCCTGAAGAAATCCTAGAAGTTCCGAAAGTATTACAGAAGAAATTCTTGGTGAAGTTTCGGAAGGAATCTCTAGAAAAATCTCTGAAAGAGACCCTGGAATCTCATTAGGAATCGCAGAAGAAACTCCTGGAAGAATCCCTAAGGAATCCCAAAAAGAATTTCTAGACAAATCTCGGAACCAACACCTAGAGGAATCTCGGAACTGAAAGAAACTTGAAATTTGAAGAAATCACTAAAGCAAGCGAGAAAGCGAAATGTTTTTTCCCCGAATTCCACAATTCGGGTTTACCGAGAAACAATTGAATTGGTACAGCCTATAGGACAATGCAAGCCGCGGTTGCTAAAGAATTTTTGATTTTTTGTTACCTTTTTGTTTACGTTCGGACTGCAAGTGATTTCTTCCAGAATTTCTCAAGAAGTCCCCGGAATCCTCCAGGAATTTCATCTGAGATTCTCCGAATAGTTTCTTCTAGAATGTCTCTGGATTAATTTTTTTGGGCTTCCAGATAGTATTCCTGGAAATTCTAGCAACTTCACCCAGAATTTCTCCAGGAGTTCTTTCGGAAATTGTATCAGAAATTCTTACCGAGATTCCTTCAAAAGCTCCATGCAACTATCTGTAAGGATTTATTCCTGGAATTTCATAAGAGATTCTTCGAGCTTCTTCTAGGAATTCTTTCAGAAACTGATTTCGGGAATTCTTCGTGAACTTTTTTCAGGAATCATCTAGGAACTCTTTTTGGTTGCTACCAAGGGCTCCGTCAGGAATTCATGCAGACTCTTCTGGAATTCTTTCAAATGTTTGTAATGGAAATCCTCCTGGAGTTCATTATGAATTTTTGGAGCATTTTGTTTATGGAATTCCTCATGTAGTTTCTGTAGGATTTTCTTGAATAAACACAGAAAAAGCAACTTAGTTATATCTCCCTCTTAGAGGAATTCTACAATAAGTTTGTGGAGAAACCACGGAAGGAATACCTGGAAAAGATTAAGGAAAAATTACTAAGGTAATCCTAAAAGAAGTAATGCTGAAGGAATCTCGAAATTAATTTCTACGGGAATCCAGGAATCTCTGGAAGAATCTCGGAGAACTTCCTGGAACAATCCTGGCAAAAGCTTTTGACGGAATGTCAGGCGGAACCTCTTAAGGCGAAACTGGAAGCATTTCCTCATTTTTTCAGTTTTTGATTTTTTTAAAAATAACGAAGCAATATTTTCAAAAACGGTTTTCGTACACATGTAGAGGATGGATCAAGGTATCTTCTGAATTTTGTTGGTGTTGAAAAAGTTTTCCATTTTTTCTAAAACCATTTTTTTTGTGAAATTTCGTTCA
>NW_026916509.1:0-2847 GCF_035046485.1 Aedes albopictus
CGTTATCATTCGATACGGCGTGCAGGCTGTTTCGCCCGATTACCGGTCTGTACATTTCCTCCCTTCCTACCTGCGCGTTCATGTCGCCGACAACGATTTTCACGTCACGCGGCGAGCAACCATCGTATGTTTGCTCTAACTGCGCGTAGAACGCTTCTTTCTCGTCATCGGGTCTCCCTTCGTGTGGGCAGTGGACGTTGATGATGCTGTAGTTGAAGAAACGGCCCTTAACTCTCAACATGCACATCCTTGCGTTGATCGGCTGCCACCCGATCACACGTTGTCGCATCTTGCCCAACACTATAAATCCTGTTCCCAGTTCATTAGTGGTGCCACAGCTTTGGTAGAAGGTAGCCGCTCGATGCCCGCTTTTCCACACTTTCTGTCCAGTCCAACAAAGTTCCTGCAACGCCACGATGTCGAAGTTGCGGGGATGTAGTTCGTCGTAGATTATCCTGTCACATCCTGCGAAACCTAGTGACTTGCAATTCCATGTTCCAAGTTTCCAATCGTAGTCCTTATTTCGTCGCGTGGGTCTTTGCCGATTGTATCGAGTCGTATTTTCTCCTATGTTATTCGCAATGGGGATTTTTACGGGTGGCTTATTGGGCCTACGCCAACACTCCTGTCTCGCCGGAGGGCCATCGTGCCAGTTCTGTTTAACGTCCCAACCAACACTGGGACGACCACGCTGATGGGGCTACCACCTTGGATCTAGCTGGGCGTGGTGCAGCGTTTCTTACTCAGCCGCTGGATGCCAGAACAGACGCTGTTTGAGCCGCACCTCCTTGGTGAACAGACACTCGGATCGTACCTCCTCAATCTAGCTGAAGTCAGAAGGACAACAGTGCCCAGGCTGCACTACCAGCTAAGCACACAACTCTTAGCTGGCGGTCTTTGTCATCGCTTGACCCGTGGAAGCATGAGGTAGGAACTTGTGAGGACCAGAGCTATATTGGACGCTCTCCTTATCGACTCACCGTTTTGCAGCCCCATGTTGCCCCATATAAGTATAAAAAATTGAATATTTTAACATTGCAAGTTGCAATGTTGCAAGTTATTACTTAAAATGAATATGAACGACGAAAATGGACTTTGCTAGGTGGTTTTGATCATTTTCAAACAAAAGAGAAGGTATCCTCTGATACACGGTGAATGGTGACCTACCACGGAATCAGGCGACCTTCCCATCCACTACTAAATGTACTATATCATAAATTTTTGTGAAAATTTTTCTACTTTTGTGGTTATTACTTTAATTCTAACCAATAATGAAGGCAATTAACAGCGGTACCAACAATGTTTATATGATTGGTGTAAAACGGCAGCTTTTATTCGCCTCAAATTTTCTTAGACCCACGGTAAATGGCACCTTGACGTTATTCACAAAAAAATATTCGAAAAAATTCTTGAAGACCATGTCAATGAAATACTTAAAGGAGTTGTTGGAGAAAATATCGAAAGAATTCTAGAAAGAGATTCAAAAGCAATAGCTAAAGGAATTTTCAAGGTAGTTCTAAAGGAATATCCGAAATATTTGTGAAAGCATTGCTTAAGATTTTTTTTTCTATGAAATTACCGAGGAAAATTTTGAGGAAATCGTGGAAAAGTAATTTTCGAAGCAATTACCGAAAAAGTTATCTCAGTAATAATCGTATAGATCTACAGAAGATTTTCCTGAGAAATTTTCAAAAGAATTACTGATGTAATTTCCAAAGAAATCTTGCAAGTTGCTGTAGGAATTCGTTCAATAATTACTGAAGAAATCTTGAAGAAATTTCCGAAGGAATACCGAATAGCATAGATAAATAAATTTTAAAAAATCGTCGAAAATCCTGAAAAAAAAATCAGGAATTTTCTTAGACATTTGCCAAAAAAAGTACGAGGAATTCATTGGCTTGTGAAATACCAAAGCCATTACCGGAGGAAAAAAAACAAAAATTTGTTGATATAATTTAAAAAAATGCTCGACTACTAAAAAATAGGCGAAGGAACTACCGAAAAAAAATCTGAAGAATTTGCCGATGAAATGAAAAAAAATGCCTAATTCCTAAAAGAATTGCCGAAAAAGTTTCCTAAGTAACTACCGATGAAATTTTTGAAGGATGCTTTGAAAGGTCTTTTGTCACAAATTCAAATTATGTTGTCGAAGAAATACTCAAACAAATTGCCGATAAGAATCTAAAGAATCCAAAGATTTCTAAAATGAATATTGACAAACAAATTGCAATACCATTTCCATATAATATGCTGGCAATATTCCGTAAGGTATTCCCGAAAATTAAAAAAAAAACTTGATTTTCCAGAGTCAAATTTTGTAACCTCCCAAATCAAGTGTCTTGCAAACGGAATGCTGTAAGAAGCTGAATTTATGACTGATCAAAGATGGTTTTACAAAAGTCAAAATTTCCGCTTTATACAGCATTCCATTTACCAGATATATGTTTGTGAACGATCATGAATTATTTCCCTGGTTCACTCTGTTCAATAAATCCCCCAACTATGTTCGGGAATGATCAAATCAATCCTTATAACGAAAACCTCCCTGTATGCTTCCCCAGACTTCACCCAACGGTATCACCGGCATGTCTGTGGAAGGACAATGACGTTCGCTTCCCCACTCTTGAGGCCACCGGTTGGGGAGACACTGGATTCGGTAATGGAAATCGACCCTTGGTGCAAATGTGGAATCCCCTAGTATTGTAACCTTAAACATTGCAGGCGAGGAAAGAACTCCAGCCCTGTTGAAAGTGACACTGCAACCTATTGAGAACTCCGAATGTTATAACATCTATGGAACCAGCCTCCGACGGCTACGCGAAGGCATCAAGGAGCATCAGATTTGCG
>NW_026916510.1:0-2841 GCF_035046485.1 Aedes albopictus
GGATTCCTCCAGGAGTTCCTTCAGGGATTCCTCCAGGAGTTCCTTCAGGGATTCCTCCAGGAGTTCCTTCAGGGATTCCTCCAGGAGTTCCTTCAGGAGTTCCTTCAGGGATTCCTCCAGGAGTTCCTTCAGGGATTCCTCCAGGAGTTCCTTCAGGGATTCCTCCAGGAGTTCCTTCAGGGATTCCTCCAGGAGTTCCTTCAGGGATTCCTCCAGGAGTTCCTTCAGGGATTCCTCCAGGAGTTCCTTCAGGGATTCCTCCAGGAGTTCCTTCAGGGATTCCTCCAGGAGTTCCTTCAGGGATTCCTCCAGGAGTTCCTTCAGGGATTCCTCCAGGAGATCCTTCAGGGATTCCTCCAGGAGTTCCTTCAGGGATTCCTCCAGGAGTTCCTTCAGGGATTCCTCCAGGAGTTCCTTCAGGGATTCCTCCAGGAGTTCCTTCAGGGATTCCTCCAGGAGTTCCTTCAGGGATTCCTCCAGGAGTTCCTTCAGGAGTTCCTTCAGGGATTCCTCCAGGAGTTCCTTCAGGGATTCCTCCAGGAGTTCCTTCAGGGATTCCTCCAGGAGTTCCTTCAGGGATTCCTCCAGGAGTTCCTTCAGGGATTCCTCCAGGAGTTCCTTCAGGGATTCCTCCAGGAGTTCCTTCAGGGATTCCTCCAGGAGATCCTTCAGGGATTCCTCCAGGAGTTCCTTCAGGGATTCCTCCAGGAGTTCCTTCAGGGATTCCTCCAGGAGTTCCTTCAGGGATTCCTCCAGGAGTTCCTTCAGGGATTCCTCCAGGAGTTCCTTCAGGGATTCCTCCAGGAGTTCCTTCAGGGATTCCTCCAGGAGTTCCTTCAGGAGTTCCTTCAGGGATTCCTCCAGGAGTTCCTTCAGGGATTCCTCCAGGAGTTCCTTCAGGGATTCCTCCAGGAGTTCCTTCAGGGATTCCTCCAGGAGTTCCTTCAGGGATTCCTCCAGGAGTTCCTTCAGGGATTCCTCCAGGAGTTCCTTCAGGGATTCCTCCAGGAGTTCCTTCAGGGATTCCTCCAGGAGTTCCTTCAGGGATTCCTCCAGGAGTTCCTTCAGGGATTCCTCCAGGAGTTCCTTCAGGGATTCCTCCAGGAGTTCCTTCAGGGATTCCTCCAGGAGTTCCTTCAGGGATTCCTCCAGGAGTTCCTTCAGGGATTCCTCCAGGAGTTCCTTCAGGGATTCCTCCAGGAGTTCCTTCAGGGATTCCTCCAGGAGTTCCTTCAGGGATTCCTCCAGGAGTTCCTTCAGGGATTCCTCCAGGAGTTCCTTCAGGGATTCCTCCAGGAGTTCCTTCAGGGATTCCTCCAGGAGTTCCTTCAGGGATTCCTCCAGGAGTTCCTTCAGGGATTCCTCCAGGAGTTCCTTCAGGGATTCCTCCAGGAGTTCCTTCAGGGATTCCTCCAGGAGTTCCTTCAGGGATTCCTCCAGGAGTTCCTTCAGGGATTCCTCCAGGAGTTCCTTCAGGGATTCCTCCAGGAGTTCCTTCAGGGATTCCTCCAGGAGTTCCTTCAGGGATTCCTCCAGGAGTTCCTTCAGGGATTCCTCCAGGAGTTCCTTCAGGGATTCCTCCAGGAGTTCCTTCAGGGATTCCTCCAGGAGTTCCTTCAGGGATTCCTCCAGGAGTTCCTTCAGGGATTCCTCCAGGAGTTCCTTCAGGGATTCCTCCAGGAGTTCCTTCAGGGATTCCTCCAGGAGTTCCTTCAGGGATTCCTCCAGGAGTTCCTTCAGGGATTCCTCCAGGAGTTCCTTCAGGGATTCCTCCAGGAGTTCCTTCAGGGATTCCTCCAGGAGTTCCTTCAGGGATTCCTTCAGGAGTTCCTTCAGGGATTCCTCCAGGAGTTCCTTCAGGGATTCCTCCAGGAGTTCCTTCAGGGATTCCTCCAGGAGTTCCTTCAGGGATTCCTCCAGGAGTTCCTTCAGGGATTCCTCCAGGAGTTCCTTCAGGGATTCCTCCAGGAGTTCCTTCAGGGATTCCTCCAGGAGTTCCTTCAGGGATTCCTCCAGGAGTTCCTTCAGGGATTCCTCCAGGAGTTCCTTCAGGGATTCCTCCAGGAGTTCCTTCAGGGATTCCTCCAGGAGTTCCTTCAGGGATTCCTCCAGGAGTTCCTTCAGGGGATTCCTCCAGGAGTTCCTTCAGGAGTTCCTTCAGGGATTCCTCCAGGAGTTCCTTCAGGGATTCCTCCAGGAGTTCCTTCAGGGATTCCTCCAGGAGTTCCTTCAGGGATTCCTCCAGGAGTTCCTTCAGGGATTCCTCCAGGAGTTCCTTCAGGGATTCCTCCAGGAGATCCTTCAGGGATTCCTCCAGGAGTTCCTTCAGGGATTCCTCCAGGAGTTCCTTCAGGGATTCCTCCAGGAGTTCCTTCAGGGATTCCTCCAGGAGTTCCTTCAGGGATTCCTCCAGGAGTTCCTTCAGGGATTCCTCCAGGAGTTCCTTCAGGGATTCCTCCAGGAGTTCCTTCAGGGATTCCTCCAGGAGTTCCTTCAGGGATTCCTCCAGGAGTTCCTTCAGGGATTCCTCCAGGAGTTCCTCCAGGAGTTCCTTCAGGGATTCCTCCAGGAGTTCCTTCAGGGATTCCTCCAGGAGTTCCTTCAGGGATTCCTCCAGGAGTTCCTTCAGGGATTCCTCCAGGAGTTCCTTCAGGGATTCCTCCAGGAGTTCCTTCAGGGATTCCTCCAGGAGTTCCTTCAGGGATTCCTCCAGGAGTTCCTTCAGGGATTCCTCCAGGAGTTCCTTCAGGGATTCCTCCAGGAGTTCCTTCAGGGATTCCTCCAGGAGTTCCTTCAGGGATTCCTCCAGGAGTTCCTTCAGGGATTCCTCCAGGAGTTCCT
>NW_026916511.1:0-2830 GCF_035046485.1 Aedes albopictus
AACTTCTGGAACAGCTAAGAGTGGAAAACGTTCAGCTTAAGAAGGCCGCAGCCGACGAGGATCTGGCAGCAATCAAAAAGGTCGGAGGAATGCGAGGCGTTGTTAAACAATACGACCAGCTAAGGACGGAAAACGACCGGCTTAAGAAGGCCGCTGCTGCAGCGGAGCAGCATAAAGCTGGGCTGGAGAAGGAACTTGATGGAACACGGATTCGACAAAATATTCTGTGGTTGTTTGTAGTTCTTGCACAACTTTATCAATATTTGAAGGTAGGGGATTCATTCATCATTTTTTGCACAGCGATAATTTCCATTTTTATGATGGTTTAAGGACTAACAGAGATTTGAAGTGAGAAATAAATGCTTTGGATATTTTGGTTTGAAATTTGCATTAGTTATTCTTCGAAAACATTCATTTGATCCCTTGAAATCCTGGAAGGGTTTCCCTTGGGAATCCTGGAATGCTCTCCTTTCAAAATCCTGGAAAGCTCTCCTTTCGAAATCCTGGAAGGCTTTCCTTTCGAAATCCTGGAAGGCTTTCCTTTCGAAATCTTGGAAGGCTTTCCTTTCGAAATACTGGAAGGCATCCCTTTCGAAATCCTGGAAGGCATTCCTTTCGAAATCTTGGAAGGCTTTCCTTTCGAAATCCTGGAAGGCTTTCCTTTCGAAATCCTGGAAGGCTTTCCTTTCGAAATCCTGGAAGGCATTCCTTTCGAAATCTTGGAAGGCTTTCCTTTCGAAATCCTAAAAGACTATCCCTCCGAAATCCTGGAAGGATTTCCCTTCGAAATCCGGAAAGGATTTCCCTTCGAAATCCGGAAAGGATTTCCCTTCGAAATCCGGAAAGGATTTCCCTTCGAAATCCGGAAAGGATTTCCCTTCGAAATCCGGAAAGGATTTCCCTTCGAAATCCGGAAAGGATTTCCCTTCGAAATCCGGAAAGGATTTCCCTTCGAAATCCGGAAAGGATTTCCCTTCGAAATCCGGAAAGGATTTCCCTTCGAAATCCGGAAAGGATTTCCCTTCGAAATCCGGAAAGGATTTCCCTTCGAAATCCGGAAAGGATTTCCCTTCGAAATCCGGAAAGGATTTCCCTTCGAAATCCGGAAAGGATTTCCCTTCGAAATCCGGAAAGGATTTCCCTTCGAAATCCGGAAAGGATTTCCCTTCGAAATCCGGAAAGGATTTCCCTTCGAAATCCGGAAAGGATTTCCCTTCGAAATCCGGAAAGGATTTCCCTTCGAAATCCGGAAAGGATTTCCCTTCGAAATCCGGAAAGGATTTCCCTTCGAAATCCGGAAAGGATTTCCCTTCGAAATCCGGAAAGGATTTCCCTTCGAAATCCGGAAAGGATTTCCCTTCGAAATCCGGAAAGGATTTCCCTTCGAAATCCGGAAAGGATTTCCCTTCGAAATCCGGAAAGGATTTCCCTTCGAAATCCGGAAAGGATTTCCCTTCGAAATCCGGAAAGGATTTCCCTTCGAAATCCGGAAAGGATTTCCCTTCGAAATCCGGAAAGGATTTCCCTTCGAAATCCGGAAAGGATTTCCCTTCGAAATCCGGAAAGGATTTCCCTTCGAAATCCGGAAAGGATTTCCCTTCGAAATCCGGAAAGGATTTCCCTTCGAAATCCGGAAAGGATTTCCCTTCGAAATCCGGAAAGGATTTCCCTTCGAAATCCGGAAAGGATTTCCCTTCGAAATCCGGAAAGGATTTCCCTTCGAAATCCGGAAAGGATTTCCCTTCGAAATCCGGAAAGGATTTCCCTTCGAAATCCGGAAAGGATTTCCCTTCGAAATCCGGAAAGGATTTCCCTTCGAAATCCGGAAAGGATTTCCCTTCGAAATCCGGAAAGGATTTCCCTTCGAAATCCGGAAAGGATTTCCCTTCGAAATCCGGAAAGGATTTCCCTTCGAAATCCGGAAAGGATTTCCCTTCGAAATCCGGAAAGGATTTCCCTTCGAAATCCGGAAAGGATTTCCCTTCGAAATCCGGAAAGGATTTCCCTTCGAAATCCGGAAAGGATTTCCCTTCGAAATCCGGAAAGGATTTCCCTTCGAAATCCGGAAAGGATTTCCCTTCGAAATCCGGAAAGGATTTCCCTTCGAAATCCGGAAAGGATTTCCCTTCGAAATCCGGAAAGGATTTCCCTTCGAAATCCGGAAAGGATTTCCCTTCGAAATCCGGAAAGGATTTCCCTTCGAAATCCGGAAAGGATTTCCCTTCGAAATCCTGGAAGGATTTCCCTTCGAAATCCTGGAAGGATTTCCCTCGAAATCCTGGAAGGATTTCCCCTGAAATCCTGGAAGGATTTCCCCTGAAATCCTGGAAGGATTTCCCCTGAAATCCTGGAAGGATTTCTCCTGAAATCCTGGAAGGATTTCTCCTGAAATCCTGGAAGGATTTCTCCTGAAATCCTGGAAGGATTTCTCCTGAAATCCTGGAAGGATTTCTCCTGAAATCCTGAAGGATTTCCCCTGAAATCCTGGAAGGATTTCCCCTGAAATCCTGGAAGGATTTCCCCTGAAATCCTGGAAGGATTTCCTCTGAAATCCTGGAAGGATTTCCTCTGAAATCCTGGAAGGATTTCCTCTGAAATCCTGGAAGGATTTCCCCTGAAATCCTGGAAGGATTTCCCCTGAAATCCTGGAAGGATTTCCCCTGAAATCCTGGAAGGATTTCCCCTGAAATCCTGGAAGGATTTCCCCTGAAATCCTGGAAGGATTTCCCCTGAAATCCTGGAAGGATTTCCCCTGAAATCCTGGAAGGATTTCCCCTGAAATCCTGGAAGGATTTCCCCTGAAATCCTGGAAGGATTTCCCCTGAAATCC
>NW_026916512.1:0-2721 GCF_035046485.1 Aedes albopictus
TTCTTGTGAAAATTCTGAAGGACTCTACATATAAACTTCAGGAAAAAATAAAAATTTTGATTAATAACAGTAACTTCTGAAAAAAATCAGAAAGAACTCATGGAGAAATCTCAGGGTTCATGAATTACCTAAAAAGTATCCGTATAAAAACGTATCATCGGATTCCAAGTGATGTCCTTGCGAATTCACACGAAATTAGCATCAGTTATTCCAAAAACAATCTTGGAAGAATCACAGAAGAAACCCCTTAAAGTAGTTCTTACACCCAAACGATCCAATGACATTTCCAGAACATAACCAGATGAACCTCTCGAACAATTCAATGAAGAAATTCCTGAAATTTAAGGAGTAATTCCTGGAAAATGGAAATTACAAAGAAATTTCTGGAGAATCCATGAAGCCACACCAGGTTGATTTTTCAGAAGAATTTCTGGAGGGATTTCAAGGGGTACTTCTGCGTAAGCAAAAAAAACTTCTAGAAGAGTTCAAAAAACCCTACTAGATTATTTGAGGGAATCTTATGAACATACTTGAAGGAATCTCAATAGGATTTCGAGAAACGGCTGTCGAGAAATCCGAAAGCAACAATTTAGATTAAATATATTCTTAACGAATTGTTAGAGAACTTTGCGGAATCTTACGAGATGTAATCCCAAACACATTCTTGAAGGAATTCCAGAACGAACCCCTTGAGCAATCCGGAAACAAATTATGGAGGAATTGCTAAAAGTTACCTCGAAGAGCCCTAGGAGATTTCCTCGTGGTATCCCAGAGGAAACTAGGAGAGCAATCTTTTATGCCATTTGATTGGTTTGGCTAGAGTCCCCTAACTGTCTAGTAAATAAGGATTTGGATAACTTCTCACTCCTCACTGTTTACTGCTCACTCTTCACACTACACTTCTCTCTTCTCTCTTCTCTCTTCTCTCTTCTCTCTTCTCTCTTCTCTCTTCTCTCTTCTCTCTTCTCTCTTCTCTCTTCTCTCTTTCTCTCTTCTCTCTTCTCTCTTCTCTCTTCTCTCTTCTCTCTTCTCTCTTCTCTCTTCTCTCTTCTCTCTTCTCTCTTCTCTTCTTCTCTCTTCTCTTTCTCTCTTCTCTCTTCTCTCTTCTCTCTTCTCTCTTCTCTTTCTCTCTTCTCTCTTCTCTCTTCTCTCTTCTCTCTTCTCTCTTCTCTCTTCTCTCTTCTCTCTTCTCTCTTCTCTCTTCTCTCTTTCCGCTTCTCGCTTCTCGCTTCTCTCTTCTCTTTCTCTCTCTTCTCTCTTCTCTCTTCTCTCTTCTCTCTTCTCTCTTCTCTCTTCTCTCTTCTCTCTTCTCTCTTCTCTCTTCTCTCTTCTCTCTTCTCTCTTCTCTCTTCTCGCTTCTCTCTTCTCGCTTCTCGCTTCTCGCTTCTCTCTTCTCTTTTCTCTCTTCTCTCTTCTCTCTTCTCTCTTCTCTCTTATCTCTTCTCTCTTCTCTCTTCTCTCTTCTCGCTTCTCTCTTCTCTCTTCTCTCTTCTCTCTCTTCTCTTTGCTGCACATTTGTCAATGTTCAAACTCTTCACTTTTCAATTTTCACTACTCACTGCTTATCCCTAACTTACTCCTTAACCCTTACTCTTCAGTGCTCAAACTCATTACACACTTCTCACTCATAACTACTTCACTGATCATTCCTTACAGTTTACTTTTCACTCTTTACTGCTCACTCCTAATCCCTTCCTTCTTATTACTCACACTGCTTACTGTTCACTTCTTACTCTATACTACTTACTTTATCACTCCTCTGTTTTCACTTTACAGCTTATTCGACAGTACTCACTCTTTACAGTTCACTCCATTTTCCGCACTGCTTACTTCTCACTCCGCACTCCCCATTGCTCAATGCTCATTAGTCACTGCTCACTTGTTCTGAGAACAATTAACTGCTTCACTTTGCACTTCTCACTGCCACACACTCCTCATTGTTGAACTGTTGTGGCTTTCTCAGTCTAAGAATATTGAATCGGCTAGTTTGGCATAGCCCGACGTTTCGGTCCCGTGTATTGAACCTTTTTCAACGGATAAGCAGTCAGCCGTCTCTCGTTATGCGGCTTTTGAGCTTCTTGTCATGCCATTTAACATACAATACAGATTTTTTTTTCTTGTAATTTTTGGAACAACTTGCATTACAAACTAAAGATCACAGCGAGCGACATACATCTATATGGCATGTTAAATGGCATTACAAGACGCTCCAACTCTCAAACTGCATTCAAAAACCGCATAACGAGAGACGGTTGACTGCTTAATAAGCAGTGCTTATCCCTTGAAAAAGGTCCAATACACGGAACCGAAACGTCGGGCTATGCCAAACTAGCCGTTTCAATGCTCTTAGACTGAGAAAGCCACAACAGTTCAACATTTCCTCCCAGTCGTATGCCTCCACCAACCCCTCATTGCTTCACATTCTTCACTCACCATGTGATCCGTAAGTGCCTTTTCTCTTCCTTTTGCATCACGGTGGCAGCAGCTCGCTGGCGTAGTGTACGCTTTGGGTAAAAAAATCCCTAATGCCAAAGGAGGTTAAGAAGGCAGATCTTTTAAGGCTAATAGCATGAGAATTTCATTATAACGATATTAGTATCTTTTTAAGAATATTCGGAGCAGTTATCGACAACACCAATACTTTTTTCCTTGATGGATTATTTATTTGAGAATTGGTTAACGAGATACCGCCCAAGAGATAACATACATATGACAATACAC
>NW_026916513.1:0-2712 GCF_035046485.1 Aedes albopictus
TAGAAGGTCCACGTTTCTCTTCATTGCTCCGTACCTCCTCGTCGTCGCCATCAGATCAGATTATGACAGGATATCGAGGGATTATACAGCTTCATTATACCGCCGCAGCCATGCAATAGATGTATGTGCGACGACGACGACGACGGGCGAGGTGAATTTGAATAGAGGGGATGCGATGTGACTTTTTGATAAGATTACACAGGATTTTAGTCTAATTTGAACACCATTAGGTGAAGGTGAAGCCGGGAGGCAAGCAGATTGAAATGTCTACCCAGAATCGAACCGAAGCGGAGGTTACCGAGTGACCCTTCGTTGATCCACATGTGAGACAAATCAATTATCCTTTTTCCAACGTTGTCACCGGAGAAAATCGATTCCCTCGTTTCCTTCCCCTTTGCTCGCTCCCGCAACACCCAACGAACCATTCTTTAAATTTTTGTCATATCTTCGATTCGCTTGTTCGCCACTGATTGATTGTATCCCCGGTTTGGCCTCTTGCGGGAAAGTGAAGTGAAGCAGCCCCACAATGGCGCGCGAGCACACATACAGACTCTTCCTTCACGGTACGCACTCCGAGACAGTGCAGTGCTGGGTTGACAAGGATGAGTGTCAGCCCGGTCGATGATGTGGAAAAAAGCGACAACCGAGAAACCGAAAGCACCACCCGTTCATCTCTACTGTCGCTCGACCTGAGGTGCTTGAATCTGAAAAGAATCTGTAAAATTGGAGGATAATCTGCTCCGCACTCACCTACTTCCTGCTCTCGTTGACTCCGACAGGTGGTTGTGGTATGGTTTGCTTGAGTTCAACGTTAGTGGCTGAAATGTCTTTCCAAGCCGTGGATGGGGCAAGTTTGGAGCAATCGGTGTAAGATTTGGTTTAGGAAGTTCAGAAGGACAGGTGAATCATGTAACAAGTCTAAACATGGACTTAAGAAAGTACACACTTCTTCATCTTTTTCTTCGCAGTGTTCTATGGAATTTGGGTTGAATTGGATTTGGATTGGATTTGGGTTGGATTTGGATTGGATTTGGAATTGATTTATTGGAATATTGATTATGAATATTATAATTAATTATTTGATTGATATTGAATTGAATTAGAATTTAATTAATTAATTATATTAATTAATTAAATTATATTGAATTAATTTAATTAATAATTTATAATTAAATTAATTGAATATTAATAATTAAATTATAATTAAATTAATTTAATTATATTAAATTAAATTAAATAATTAAATTATATTAATTTAATTAAATTAAATTAATATTAAATTAATAATTAAAATTAAATTCAATAATTATATTAATATTAAATATAATTAATTTAATTAAATTAAATTAAATATAATTAAATTAAATTAATAATTAAATTCAATTAAATTCAATTAAATTCAATTAAATAAATTAAATTAAAATTAAATTAAATTAAATTCAATTAAATTAAATTCAATTAAATTAAATTAAATTAAATTAAAATTACAATTAAAATTAATTAATTAATTCAATTAAATAATTAAATTCAAATTAATTAAATTAAATTAAATTCAATTCAAATTAAATTAAATTAATTCAAATTCAATTCAAATTCAATTCAAATTCAATTCAAATTCAATTCAAATTCAATTCAAATTCAATTAAATTCAATTCAAATTCAATTCAAATTCAATTCAAATTAAATTCAATTCAATTCAAATTCAATTAAAATTCAATTAAATTCAATTCAAATTCAATTCAAATTCAATTCAAATTCAATTCAAATTCAATTCAAATTCAATTCAAATTCAATTCAAATTCAATTCAAATTCAATTCAAATTCAATTCAAATTCAATTCAAATTCAATTCAAATTCAATTCAAATTCAATTCAAATTCAATTCAAATTCAATTCAAATTCAATTCAAATTCAATTCAAATCAATTCAAATTCAATCAAATTCAATTCAAATTCAATTCAAATTCAATTCAAATTCAATTCAAATTCAATTCAAATTCAATTCAAATTCAATTCAAATTCAATTCAAATCAATTCAAATTCAATTCAAATTCAATCAAATTCAATTCAAATTCAATTCAAATTCAATTCAAATTCAATTCAAATTCAATTCAAATTCAATTCAAATTCAATTCAAATTCAATTCAAATTCAATTCAAATTCAATTCAAATTCAATTCAAATTCAATTCAAATTCAATTCAAATTCAATTCAAATTCAATCAAAATCAATTCAAATTCAATTCAAATTCAATCAAATTCAATCAAATCAATTCAAATTCAATCAAATTCAATCAAATCAATCAAATTCAATTCAAATCAATCAAATCAATTCAAATCAATCAAATTCAATTCAAATCAATTCAAATTCAATTCAAATCAATCAAATCAATCAAATCAATCAAATCAATCAAATCAATTCAAATCAATCAAATCCAATTCAAATCCAATCAAATCAATTCAAATTCAATCCAAATCAATCCAAATCCAATCAAATCAATCAAATCAATCCAAATCAATCAAATCAATCCAAATCAATCAAATCAATCCAAATCCAATCCAAATCCAATCAAATCCAATCCAAATCCAATCCAAATCCAATCAAAATCCAATCCAAATCCAATCCAAATCAAATCCAAACAATCCAATCCAAATCCAATCCAAATCCAATCCAAATCCAATCCAAATCCAAATCCAAAATCCAAATCAAATCAAA